>NC_056736.1:238019030-238149030 GCF_019279795.1 Protopterus annectens | reverse complement strand
TTTTGTGAGAACTGAGGAAAAAAGTGACTGTTCTTAATAGGCAGCCAGTAAGGTTTTTCATATAGTGTGTTGTGATCAGGAGTCTGGTCATCAAAGAGAAACTTTTAATATTTTTTTCTGTTTTTTTGTGGGGGGTGTTTCCCAAATGTAGGGGAAGAGTATATTCAATCTAACATATTAAGACGTTGTAGCTAAGGTCATCTATGAGAGAGGGAGGAGAAAGTGTGAGAGTCAATAACACAGTTTAAGTTGAAACAAAACCTTTGAGGTGATGTTTTCTGTCTGCATCTTGAACATAAGTAAGGGATCTAGTATTATTCCAAGATATTGTTGTCGTTTAACAGTTGTTGCATGATTTACTTTTACATCTGCTTAAAAGTAAGCTTGTTTTTTTTCCCCTTTGAATCTATTAAGTGTAAGTGAAGAAGTAAAGTATTTTTTTCAGCTGTAGCAAAGATAATGGCATTATTCTTGTGTTACTAATTTGAAGTTTATTGTTGTAAAGCCAATTGCAAAGACTGGAGAAATGTGATTCAGTTTTTTTTTGTTGTGTAGACTAGGGGGGTTATGATATTCTATGGGAAAAATATCATCTGCATGCTTAATTATCTTTGTTTAGGTAAGTCACATATGTGTGATGTCATTGAAAAATACGGAGAAAATAGTAGGAGGCCCTAGGGCCAATACCTAAGGAACTACTTTGCATAATGTTCCTTTTTCAGATAGCATATTATTAACAAATATTTCAAATAGTCTACTTTGTAAATAATTTTTAACCAGTTTATGATATTTTCATGAAGATTGAGTTTTTGAAGTTTATTGAATAAGAGAGTATGATTTACATTATCAAAGGCAGGTTTCATATCACAAAAAAAATATGCGGTAATGAAGCTATCATTAATGCTATAAATACTGTATGATTCCAACAGTAATGTGATTTTGGTGCTAATGGGGTTTCTAAAACTATGTTGTTTGTTACAAATCAGGCATTAGCTATTTATCTATTTAAACAACTGCTCATGTATTAGTGCTTCAGTGATTTTAGTAATGCAGCAGAGGTTTGAGATTGGTCTGTAATTCTCAAGTTGGGGAGCTTAAACTTTATGTGATGGAATAATGATTGAGTTCTTAAATAGAGGTGGCACTCACTGAGTACTTACTGAGGGATTAAAATGCATGTTAATGGTTTTGTAATTTTCATTGATGAGAGTTTCAGGAATTTGAGATGATGCTTGCAGAATTTTGCACCTGCTGAGTATAATTTAGTAAGTAAGGACTTTGCTTTTCTGTTGTGGCTCAGAAGTGAAATTTGGTGGCATAACTTGCTAAATGATTCAGTTTTGGAGGGCAATTAGTATTTTGCAAAGGAATTCAGCAAACAAGTTGGTAATATTATTTATGTTGCCAGAAGAAACTTTCTGAAATCATTAGAAAAAGGTACTGGGGTTATATGATTGGTTGTCGGATTAGGTACTGGGGTTGGTAATGTCACCAGTTATATGTTTTATTTTGATCCAGAAAAGCTTAGGTTGACGTAAAAATATTTTGCTTTTGTCTAAAGTATTACAAGTTCATATAAGTGTTTACTAGGCTAATGGCAACAAGGGTCTTGTTAAGCTTTGCCATACTTCACAAATCTCTGACAAGTACTGGTTCCCTTGATAAGTGTAAGCAGGGTTTTGAAAGATAAAACATTCACAAGCAGGGGCCTTGGAGATGAACCATTTATAGGCTGCCTGTGTCCATTACAGACAGGTGCCAAACCAGAGATAAATTTCCTGTCCCCAGCCAATTATCCAAGTTACACTTGAACTGGGTTAAGGAGGAACTCTGCTTCAGATGGATAAGAAGCCTGTTCTAGAGAATGGGTAGTCTTTGTCATACATACCTGTCACCTCAGCAGGTCCTATTTATATTACAAGTAAGGTTTTAATCTTTAGAATGAATAGTTCTGGTGCTGTTTGTTTTGTGGAAATGCAGGAGGCCGATCAAATTGGGGTCTGACAGTGCTTTGTATGCCAGGCAGAGATAACCCCCCTCAACAGCCTGTAGGAGACAAAGTACAGGGATAGGGCCTTGAGGAATTATGCATAGGACATGTTAATTACAGCCTCTATTCTTTTAGTGAGAAACCTGTGCAGACATTCCAGTTGTTGGATATGCCTGGTTAGGTACATACAAAAGTGGGCATTGTACTCAGTGATAGGTCTGATGAATGCCAAATACAATGGAAAAATGACTTCCTTGATGTAGATGCCAAGCCTTTGTTTAAATGTTGCACAGCATAGAAGGATTTCCTCACCACTGTAGGCACGTGATGGTCAAAGGCTAGGTTACTGTATATGTGTGTCCCCAACTCCCTGACTACTGGGTCATTTCTTAGGGGTGTGTTGTTAAATTGACAGTTACCAGAGGTGCATGACTTCTTGAAGGATATTATTATGCAATTTTTAGCATTTAGTTTTAGTCCGTGGCACTGACACCAGTTATTTGTCTGTGTCAGTCCATCCTGTAGAACATTTGTGTCATTGGGAGATTCCGTGGCAGTTGCAACCAAAAAGACTAACCAAAAGGAAGAGGCTACCACACAGTGTACACTCGTAAATGTAAGAAATGCAATCCAAGAATCAGGAGACAAAGCCAAATGATAAAGTTTATTGCATAAGTGCTTTCATCCTTGCATTAAGAACATCATCAGATACAATGAAATCCTAATGTCATGTGCTTTTATAGGTAAAAACACATCACTATTCATTTAATTATAAAGATACCCCCCCCCCATAAATAACTGCACACTAGAATAAAAACAGTACCTAAACAGAGGCTTAAAACATGTATCTAACAAGTATATAACATAATTTGTGTAACAATAAAACATTTTAAAGCACTCAAAACATAAGTAAGCTATAAAACAATTTATATAAACAGTTTATCTTTCTAAAGCTTTAAGTTTCAATAAGGAACTGATGGAAATGTGGTCATTTAAGCCTGGCCACCTTTGTGCAGATGGATTACGGTTGCTGTTTTGCATTCATGAGGCATAAAGCCAATATGGAGTCTACAGTTAAATAGCAATTCCAAAGAGCCTGATAGGTCATGCTTCCTGCTATTTAAAAAGCACCCTGGGATATTTTATGGGCACATTGATGCAGTATTCTTGGCTTTAAAGAGAGCATTAAGGACCTGTCCTTTAGTGATATCAGGAGAAGTCCTATTGATGGTATTTGCTGAGGAAGGTTGAAGGGGATAGAGAGATAAAATTGGAGCTGAATTTGTCATCCAGTTGGTTTGCTATATCTTCTGACTCAGTATAGCAGCTCCATTTACAATGAGCTCTGCACACAATTGTGTACTGGCTTTGAGGTTGCAGACAAAGCTAAAGAATGCCTTGTGGCTGTCCTTGGACTGCGAAGACAAACTTACCTCAAATTTGGTAGACTTTATTTGTCTTCTGAGTTATTTGTTTAGTTTCATGAGAGTTCTTTTATCCTGCTGGGTGCTGCACCTGGTAATATGTACCATGATTTTCTTCCTTCTGTTATACAGCTTATTGATATCATGATTCCACTTGGGGTGGCTTGATTTTTGATTTAATTCTGTAGTTCTTCCTGATGGGAACAGCTGCCTCTATGCGGCTATTAGCATGCATGTATAGGGTTTCTATGAACAGTTCTATGTAGGGAGGAGTATTCTCAGGGTTTATGGGGGCTTGCAATTTTGCCAGGTTATCACTTAACAGTATGAAATTAGTCTTAGAGTAGTTCCTGAATATTCCAGGCTTAGGTGAGGTTCCAGATTTTATTTGCACTTAAAATTAGACCATTTTATGGTCAGATCTTACCAGAGAAGACATTCCACTACAAGATGTGCAGCACTCTCCCATATAGTAAAGACCAGATCCAGTATGGTTGCACACCTGGATGGTGTATTAAAAATCTGGTCCAGGTAGTTTATGTTTACAAAATCCAGAAACCTCAGTGCATGTACATTTGTTGTCTTATATAATTCACAGTTAATAGTGGGGTAATTAAGGTTGCCCATGAATATGGTAGTGGGTTGGATGGTGAGTGTTTCCAGTAAATTTAAATACATGGCATGTGTTTCCTGGGTCATAGAGGGTGACCTGTAGCTTTCAAGGAAGAGATATGGGATTTTGTCTATGGTGATATGAACATGGAGAAGCTCATGTGCATTGTTTGACCAGCTTTGGGGTATATTTAATTTTGATATAACTCAAGACACCTCCACCTTAATTCCTGTCTGTGTAGTAGCAGGTCTAAATGTGTGGGCGGTATTATAACCTTACACTGTTGGTGTGCTTTGTGTTGCTTTAAACCATGTTTCTATGTCCGCACTGATGTCTGCATTCTCTCGGGTGAAGAGAGCTTCTAGGGAGTGGATTTTTTTGTTGTTGTTTAGACTCCTAGCACTGAGCAGTAACACCTTTATATTTTCTTGGTTTTGATTTGCAATGTTGGAAGTACTTTCATTTTGGCATTGCCTAAAAAAAGGCATAATGGAGGAGGCCAATGTTTTAGCTAACATTTGAAAACCTTGAGGGGAGAGATGGAGACCATCCCTAGCAATGTAGTGTTGTTTGCTGACCATCTTCTTCCATACTGACTAATATTGCACCCCCTTAGAATGATACCAGAAACTAGGCCAATTATTAAAGTCCGTCATCTTTTGTTTGTATTGTGTCATCATTCTTGGAAAAGGTAAAATGCTGCTAAATGCAAGGTTCATACCAGCCTGGGACACATACTCAGGGAGTTCCATGATGTCTTTTTTCATATAGTCTAGGGAGGTATGTCGCAGGCCATTTACACCCACATGGACTATAACTGAGTCATACTGGTACTTGTGGTCCAAAGATCTGAGTACCTGCATAATGTGGAGGATCCTGACTCTGATAAGTAGCTGAGTGTGACTTTCTTCTTACTCAGTCTGGTGTGAGGGATATCAGTGTGTCTTGATATGGAGTCTGCAATGACCAGAATGTTGGATTGTGTGGTGGCTTGCTTTATGGGCTTAGAAGTACAGGCTTAATGGGATGTGGCTGCATGTGTTGATGGTGTTATTTTGAAAATGTACATTCAGGGATGCTAAGGGTATTTGTTATGTGTACTTCATCTGTGAGGTCTTAGGGGTTTAGGAAGGTTAAATTTAAGTGCCTCAGGATATGTGGGTCTATGTCTGCTTTGAACTGTGTTTGATGGGTGCAGCGTATGTACTACTGACTGTGATGGAAGCAGTGTGTGTACTACTGGTGAATGTTCTGGATGATTTTCAAAACACAATTTCAGGATAATGAAGGTTTAATTTGGTGGGATTCTGTTTCCAAACCTTCCATGCCTTATCCCTTTCTTTGATGCTATGCTTTATTTAATTTGACAGTTGGGCATTTCTGTCCCATAAGCTGCTTATGAATTAAAGGAAATAGAGTGCCCTGAATATTTGCTAGGGTATAATCATATGATTACTTGGGGGAGTATAACGTCATCCAGTCTAATGCAATCAGATCTTCACAAGTACTGGCTGCTTGATAAGTGGAAAAGGACTACTAGTAGTTATGACTGATGGACATATTTTGTTATTGAAGGATGAAGTGGAGATTAATAGATACTGGTCAGTGATGGAATATATCTTTTTGTATACATCTTTGTTTTATATGTGTTATTTGCTGCTGTATATTTTCAAATTACTGTGTTTGGCAAGTTGGTTATTTTTCTAGTTGTTTAAGCTGTTGGGTATTTAGTTCTTAATTGACTTTTTTTCTTCTGGATCATGGAAATTGAAATTAAAATAACCTAATATAATAGTGTTTTTATGTATCTTGGTGTGGAACATCTTATTATTTGTGTTTTTAATACTATTTATGGAAGATTGTGCTGGAATGTATACCAAACCCGTAAAGAGATTCAGGTGGTTAGTTAATGTTATGTGAGTCAGTATAAAATTGAGTCTGTTATCATCTTGAGAAAAAGAGTAAATATGGATCTCAGTTCTGATTTTGTATTAACTAGTATCATTGCACCTCTTCTGTTTCTAGTTCCCGGCCTATTATTTTGGAGGATGGTATTGTTTTCATTCATGAATGTTGAGGAGGAGAAATTGCCTTTTGCCTGAGTTTCTGTTAGAGTAAATATATGTGATTTAGAGGAAAATATCCATGATTCTAAGAGTTCACTTGTTAATGTTACAGGATAAAGGCTTGCTATTTTTAGTGGTGTGCTAGTGTAAGTTAATTGTAGAGTAAGGGAAGGGATAGCATAGGTATTTGTGGTCCCAGGTTAAGGTGGACATCCCATGCTAGCTTAATTTCTTTGTACATAAGAGAATGGGTTATACAGGAAGCTATTAATTTTGCCTAGTAGAGCTTTAGCATTTTCTAGAGTATAGAGTTCATAATGTATTCTCTCCTTGTGAGTATGGTAAGGTAAGTATTTTAAGTTATCTGTGTATAGAGAATATTATCCTACTGTAATTTGTGATTTAATAGGTTCATAGGTATTGACTAAGCTAAAGACCACCAGGGCCTTTATAAGCTTAGCAATGCAACCCATTCCAGTTGTGTCCCCATGTTACATGGGTGTCTGTTTGACAAGCTATGCTAATTAAGAGTTTACTAAAGGTTTTGTGGACGGGTGGTATGTTTTCCTGAGGGAATATTTCCTGTTAGCTTCTATCTTTCAGAGACATGGGGTCAGATCCAGGGTGATTTTTTGATTTCCCATCCAGTGGTTATGGTTAAGTTTGAATAGAGTTAGAGATAGACTCTACTTCACATGGATGGGGAGCCTATTCTAGAGAATGGAGAACCTTTGAGATGCACACCTGTCTTCCAGCATGTTCTGTTTATGTTGCAAGTAAAGTTTGAATCCTTGGAACATGTGTTTCTGGAACTGTTCATTTTGCAGATGTGCAAAAGGTCCATTAGGGCTGGATCTAAGTATATTGTATATACCCAACATAGATCGCTTGCTTGTAACCTGTAGATGAATGAGTACAGAAGTGGGACTTTAATCTGATTTGAACAAGACAATGTGTTAAAACTCTGGATTCTCTTATTGATGAACCTCTGTGGGCATTCCAGCTGTTGCATATACCTGATCAAGCCAAAATGGGCGCTGTGCTCTGTGATGGGGGTCTGATTAGAGTAGAGTGAAGTGGTACTGCAACTCTCTTGGACCTAGATGCCATACCTTTACTTATATGTTGGGTGGCACAGAAAGATTTTCTTACTACATTGGCAATGTGCTGGTCAAAGGCCGGATTACTGTCTACATCTGTTCCCAGATCCCTAACTACTGGGTTAACTCTTAGGGATGTCTTATTGATGGAGTAATTATCATGGGTGCACATTTTCCCAAAGGTCACTATAATGCACTTCCTTGCCATTCAGTTTTAATACTGGGCTCTGGCACCAGTCTTTTGTCTATGTTAGTCTCTCTTGCAGGATGTTAGTATCATTGGGGAAACCTATGCTAGCTTCCAAAACTTGGTTATCCAGAGGTTCTTGATATTATCCATCACCACCATGGAGGAGGTGATCTAATCAATCCTGACTTTTTGGGTCCTGTCTTTGACCCACCTGGCAATCCAGTGAGTTATGTAGGGATTTATTTTTAGCTCAGTGAGTTTGTCAACAATACCTGAGTGGGGTATTATACTGAACACATTAGCCTGGTCTAAGTAGACAGTATGCATCATTTTCCCCTCATCCATTTACTTTCTGTCCCTCTCAAAGAAGTCTACCAGGCTGAGTAGGCAAACCCTACCCTTGACAAAGCCATAATGGAATGCATCCATTGTCTTTAGGTTGCCAGTATATTTGTTGATCATGCCCGTGATAATTCATTCCATGGCTTTGCATATTAGACTAATCAAACAAATATGTCTATAGTTTCTGGGGTCAGTTGATGGTTCACCATTGTGAAGAGGGATAATAATTGTAGTCTTCCATTTATGTGGTCCATTGCCGGCTTTGAGGATGCAGTTAAAAAGTGACTCAAGCAGCACTGATAGGTAAGGTTTCAAGCTATTTAAAAGACAACCTGTATATTATGAGGGCCCAGTGAAGCTGTGCTGTTGCTGGTACGGCTTACTCCCTGCTAATAATTAGGGGGTGGGCGATATAACAGTAGGGATTTCATGATAGGGGGGTGGATGAGTGGGGTGAAGTTACAGCTGAATTTGCCAGCCAGCAGATCTACTATGTCACTATGCACGGAGAAGGTGGTACCATTTATAACCTGTCCAACACACTGTTGTGTGTTATCTTTAAGTATTCTGACATAGCTGTAGAAGGCTTTTTGGTTGTCTTTAGCCTGAGAGGCTATCTTGATCTTGCAGCTGGCCTTGTTGCATGTAATTAGTCCTCTTTAAGTCCTGGTTAGTTTAATTGGTGAGCTCTTGTAATTATCAGAGTTGATCTTTCTGATTTTGGCCATGACTTTGACCCTTCTATTATATATTCCCTGTTAAGGGTAGGATTCCAGCAGTGTGGTTTGTTTTTTCAGTTTGGTTTGGGCTTACTTCTGGTAGGTACAGCAGTCTCTATGTAGCCATTTACATAGCTGTACAGGATTTCTGTGACAATTCTACACAGGTTGCTGTGAGCTCAGGGTTCAAATGGGCTTTGAATTTTGACAAACTGTTTCTTATTAGAATGTAGTTTGCTTTAGAATAGTTTCTAACTATTACAGGTTTTGCTGGATTTTCCAAGTTAATTTTTATTTCAAATGAGACACCAGTGGTGACATAACATGGGGGAGGGTGGTTGGAGGTGTAGTGCTATCCATACTAGTGAGGGCTAGGTCCAGTATGTTTGAACCTCTGGTTTGGAGTGCTCACTATCTGATCAAGTGTATTTGTGTTAATAAGGTCCAGAAAATATTGTGCCTGCAAGATGGAGTGACTGCATGTTTTTGAGTCTATAGTGGGGCAGTTAAAGTCTTCCATGAATATTTAATTTGATTGGATGGTGAGTGCCTCCAGTAGGTCAGGGTATGAGATATGGGATTCTTGGGGCATAGATGGTAACTTGTGGCTTGTTAGGCTATGGTAAAAGACTTCATCTGTGGCGATTTGCACATGGATGAACTATAGGGCATCATTCTGTTAAAACATCCTAGAGGTTTACCTATTGCTAATGTAGAAACACACACTCCCACCTGTAGTCCCTATGTATGTGACTGATTGTCTAAATGTGTGGAAGGCACTGAAGCTTTGCATTGCCAGGCATTGCACCCTAAATCAGTAATATCACAGATGCCTGTATTCTCCATAGTGAAAAGGAATTATAGGATGTAGAGTTTCTTGTTAAGACTTGTAGCATTGAGCAGTAACACCTTTAAGGTCTGAGATGAAAGGAGATGCTGCCAGCATAGCTGGCTTGAATTTTGTGAATGACTGTGTGTCACTGGGGAATGTTGAATGATTTGTGTAGGGTGCTTGAGTTGCAGGTGTGTTGGAAATGAGTGTCATGTGTGTGTTGTACTGCTTGTGCAGATGTATGTATTGAAGGGGTGTTTTCAGAGTGCTGTTTGAGGTGTGGCAACAGTGTGCCTTGCTGGAAGAGAGCAGAGGCGTGCATGCACTATCGTGGCTGTTTAAATGTATATATTTTGGTGGTGGAGGCTGGAGTGCAGGAAGTTGGCTTCATACCGGCAGAATTCAGAAAGATGGCTAAGACTGAATTGCTTTGTGGCTGGGCCATAGAGGATGGTGTCTTTCAGTTTACAGTGCAGCAGGGAACACAGTCTCAGTGCCGGGAAGCTTTCTGTGTTGTCTTTGGGGTGAGTTGGTTTCTGGTCTTGAGAACCTGAAGGAATGCAGTTGTTTTGTGGCTTCAAGCATCTGCCAGGGGTCTGAACAGGGCAGTTGTCTGTGTATTTTTGCAGGTGGATGGTGGATGCTGCCAGCTGCCATCAGTGGTTGTTTTGACTGGGGGCTGGTGTCAGATGGTGGGGGGGGGGGGGTGCCGTCATTTTTCAGGCTGTCCCAGTGGTAGTGCTTTGGATGTTGTTTTGGAAGGTCTCTTGGTGGGACGGAGCATTCTGCATTCTGTCTTGGACTTAACAAGTAGAAGATCCATTCACCACACCTGCCTTGCTCTGTTCATAAATTCTTGGGTTAAAGTAATTCTCTTAGGTTCAGTAAGGAATATACTGAAGCTTAGTTTAGCTATTTTTCTTTAATTTTTTGAGACTGTCCTGCAATGTTGTTTTAAATATTTCCTCTGGCTTTGAACTCTGATGTCACACTGTGAATTTATACTTAGTATTGTCTTGTTCTTTTATTATTTATTATTAAATGTATTTAAACCTTTCATTGTGGCTGATCTGTGTAGAAGGGTCTGCCTGATAACATTGAAAGCTGACATAGTGGAAGACAGATTCATTGAGACAACATCCATAAAAACCCACTTCATCAACAGACCGGATGAACAAAATCCTTCCCAGGGTAAGGACTAAGTCACTTACACTAAGAAACTTAGTGTAAGTGTTTTTGTGGACAATGGTTAACCTCACCATTTGCTATCAAACAGTATGCTGTGTCTAGAAAGTCAGTCACCATGGAATGCTGAGTTGTAACAGCGTGCGATCTCCAGCATGACAACCTTGTTCTGCTTATTTCCTAAATTGTTCATACATATTATATGTTTCCTGAATGCTTATATTATTTGCTTTTGTATCTGTACTTTCTGGTTATGATGAAAATATTCTTCAGAGCAACCCACCTACCACAGATAAATGAATACATATTTAACAAACATACTCTCAAAGCTGGACATTTTCTCACAACAATGTTTTAAGGCGACAGTTATTCTACTTAATGCATATTAAAAATATATGGATAAATCCAAAGGGTCATTATAATAAGAGTACAGTGAAAGAAATGATAGTAAATAACAATCCAAAAACATTTTTACCTACAGCTTTAAAGAATAACTAAAGCTAACCTGACACTAAGGTCACTGAAAGTTTAGTTGTACTTTTAAAAGGACAGCTGTGCTATGAATGCACATATAAATCATAGCAGTATATATCTGTAATAAAACCTATGACTAAAGTTGGCAAGAAACAGACAGCCAGACAGTTGCAGATCTGTTTATATGTAGAAAAAATGGTTGCATTGCTAGATTCTGTACTAATGATTGCAATGACTGTTAAACCTTTGAAAATTATAATCTCTGAAAAGTACTATACTACTGCTGTTATACTGCTACAATGTATCAAATCATATTCTGTAACTGACTCTGCATTCTGTTGCTACATAATGGCCAAGTTAATTAAATCTGGTGTCTTAGTAGATATCAGAAGGCTACAAGGAAGTATAGTAGAACTTAAAATATGTATACGAGAAGAAAAGTATTACTAACAAAACAGTGGAAGTGGTATGCATTCATGGTATTAGGAAGCACTACCCTATGTTCAGACAAAAGTTCAATTTTTCTTAAATGTCAGCATGACTTGTTGGTCATTTATATCACTGGACTTATTGCAGTTTTGTTAAACTGATAATAAGCACTGAAGTTCTCTTCATTGCTTGATATAACCTATGTGCTGCCTTTGTAACCAGGTCTTGACTGAAAAGGGTAAACAGACCAATCCACCTATCCAGTTACCAAATAATAAATAAATCAATGCATACAGTTGCTGTTGTCCCTAATTTAACATATAAAATGGTAACAGGGAAACATTTCCTCACTTTAAATAGTTGTAAAGGTAATTGATAGAAGGTAGTTCTTTCAAAATACTACTCTATCAATTTACAGAGAGGTGTGTATCTGCAAATCTCAGAAACAGGGAAAGGCTCAACCACCAGACACATCCATTTGAATGTATGAGTTCACAAGGATACATGCTTAGTCTTACAACTTCCAAAAAATACAAATATTTGGCCTATGATATATGGAAAGAAAGAACCTATTCCAGTAAAAGAGATATGCTATAATGCTACTCTTGACATATCAAGAAAAAAGAAGGAACATATATGCTAGCATACTGCAGTTTGAAGATGGTGCAAAACATGGAGTTGAAGAGTCCAGCAGGAATAAAGCGAAGGGGAACACTACTGAAAGGGTATAGTCTAAAAAATGAAGTTAGTATTGAAATGCACTGTTTGAGAAGGATTTTAAACTATCTCTTAAGTTAAAACAAAAATATACTTATGTATTATCGCAACCAGATTTTTGCGGTTGCGATAATACCATGCAGGCATGAAAACAAGTGGGGGAAACAATGCAAGCTGTTATTTGAAGTCCTTACTGATGAAAAGTAAATTTAGAAGACATTCAGGAAGAGAGAAACAATCATTTTAGTCTTCTTCCTGTTTTGCGTGCATTACACACGCACGCTTCAATTGTCTCAGATTTCTAAGGCAGTATAATTCATTATGTAACGGCAGAACGAGTTGATCTGTTCTGCAGTAGTGAGTACAAGCTGTTGGCTACACTAATATAGCAAGCCGTGGGCACAGTTACATAAAAACAGAAACATTGCAATGTTTTTACTTGCTGAAGAAAAGTGAAGTGAAGCAATATTTGGTGAGAGTAATTGCAGTCAGTAAGAGAGCAGCCCTGACAATTGAAGTGTCTGTGCACTTTACTGCCAGCTACATAACATGGTGTCAGTAAAGTGCATACATAAACAGCGCCACTATGTTTTTCCTTTGTTTTAGGCAGGGTTATGAATAAAAATCTTCACTGTGAAAGAAAACACACTGACATCTTCATAGCATTAACAGAATACATTTAGACATTGTGAAGCAACCTGTATTATCGAACGCCTGGTGGTGATAATATGGAGTGCTGGATATCTTACATATTCCCAGTGTAAGGAAAGCAATTTAATGCACAATGCTTTGTGTACTTCAGCAGACAGAAACAGGAGGTAAAACATAAAAGAGAAGGCATTGCTTAACATCTTCACGACATTGATGGTTAAATTTAAACATCGTGAAGCAACCAGTATTATCGCAAAAATCTGGTTGCAATAATACTAAGTACCAACAAAAAATACCAGAAATTGAAACTTTTAAGCTGCAGGTCAGAGTTTAGATGAAGAAATGTAATAATAAGAAGCACTTTTTCAGGATAGTTAAAGAAAGAAAACATTCGATAAGCATTCTAAACCCATTTCTGTCAGTATAATAGAGAAACCTCAGATAAGTGAAGACTCTTGGTAAAACTTATTTTTAAATAAAGGACAAAGTAAAATTGAAAATAAATCCTGACCGGAGGGGAGAACAAGCTAGAAAAGAGAATGAATGTTGATAGGGTAGTGCTTTCTCACCCACAGATAGAGGAATAACAACAGACACAGCTAGAAAAAATAGAATGTATTCTATTTTAAAGTTCAAAATAACATAGAACAGAGCCTTTATGATATTACTAATGGGTCAAAATACAACAACTCTTAGAAAGAGGAAGATGGTTCTATCCATCGGGTAAAAAAAAAAGAAAGGGAAACAATAATAATAATAATAATAATAATAATAATAATAATAATAATAATAATATAATGCAGTGATAGCTTCTAACACATGAAGAATGCCATTACCAATTTGCCTTTTGTAGAACAAGAGTCAGAGACTGAACAGTCTGACCTTGAGGAACCCTATAATTAAACTTTAGAAAAGTCAGCTATGCTTTCAGAAGTCACAGAGGGAAGATAACACTTTGAGGAGATCAAGGGGAAATCAGTTTTACAAAATGATCTTTGGAAGCTGAATATTTCAACATTTCAGTTACCATATGCCAAAGAATAGTGAGACAATAGAAAGGTTAGATCAGCAATGTTTTAATTTCATTAGAGTTGTTGAAATATTCCTGGTAAATGCCTTTAACGGCTTCTGCTAATGAAAAGAAAGCTTTCTGAACACCAGAACAATTATTCCAGTATAAATATGTTTCCAATTGGCTGGCTGGTGCCCAAGCAACCTTTAATAAAGTAGTAATGACAGTCTTAAAACTTCACACCAGCTAAGATGCAGCTTATCTACATAATGTTTTTATACATTCTGAGGCTGAAACTGACATTTAGCTAAGAAGTAGGCTGTATTAGACTCCCTGAGACAGGAAGTACTAATAGACATGAAGTATCTGGGTATGTCTTAAAGACAGAAAAGTTAAACCCAAAAAGCAAAAAGTAGAAGCATTAAGATGAGTGACCTATCTTAGAAACTAAAAAGGAATGAATTGTGGGTAGTTTGTGTATTATTGGATATTTGTGGACAGTTTAAATGACATTTCCCACACAGGCCTGTGAAAACAAAAGAACACATTAGAAGCAGACCCTGCTTTCAGGAAGTGCAAGAAAACATTTGGCACAGAAAATGTGTTGGCATCTCTTGACTTTGACCAGCTATTTGCAGTCTGTAAAGATGCAGAGGAGGTAATGTTTGCAGCAGTGTTCTCACAATCATTTGAAGAAAGAGGACCATCCAATCTGTTTCCACAGTGGAAAGGTAAATGAAGCAAAGAACAGGTATTCTATGTTCAAAAGAAATAGACTAGAAATCATGTCAGCACTTGGCTCCCTAAAGTGCTATCTGTTTCGGTTAGCATTCATTCTGTCAATAGACAATACCACCTTGTCTGATTACATCTACAACAGAATAATAATGTAAAGCTCTGGTTGTGAATCTTATCTCTGATAACATTTATATCCAAAGGTTAAATAGGGCCAGGCTCAAATCTTCAAAATTCAGAAGGCCTATCTTGGACACACAGCCATTTTTATAGGTATGATACTCATAGCTCAAAGCTGGGTGGTTCTAATCAAGTGAAATAGTACAACTGATCCAAAATGTTGACATTTTGACATAAATAATGTTTTAAAGGAATTTCTAAAAAAAATGTGCATCTTTAAGGGGAGGAGATGTTTTGTTAAGTTGTACTTGGTGTTTTAAGAGGAGGTACCTGTCATTTTTTTAGCAAGAGCATATTTATTTAATGAGCTTCTGAATATGATATAAAACCAGGGCTGACAGAAGCCCTGTCAGAGAGCATTTGTGATCTGTGGAAGGAGCTTTAGTAATCACATCAGTGGCTATGAAAGATAAAGAGTCAACTTTATAAAACAGCTGAAAATTGTTCCTGCTAGAAGAATCCAGAGAGCTACTAACAGAAGTTGCTTCTCAGCTGTACATGTCTCGAATTCAGAATCTCAAACCCATAAAGTGGAAAATCCAAATTCCTGAAACCACAAAACCACGTAACCCTAAATCCCAAAACCACAAAACCGCGAAATCCAAACTCCTGAAACCACAAAACCTGGAAAACACACAGCACACATTACACAACACATACAAACACAGACACACACATATCCCGACACTGTCAAAAACCAATGCAACACACACGCGCACACAACTAAAGAAATGCACACACCTACCCTTATTATATGCAGGGGGGCAAGCCCCCCTGCACAATCCATGTGGGGGGCTGCACCCCCCACATCCCCCTACTTAAATAGTCTAACTCCAAGGTTGCACTACATACACATACACACAAAACACCACCACGCAAACTACATTTTACTCACACACACACCACAGTAACAACACACACTAACACACACTACAGCCCCTACCCAACACCCTTAAATATAAACACTTACCTGAATCCATGAACACAGCGCAACACCAGAATCACTAATTCAAAATCTCCGACATTTGAGATTTTGAATTTCGCACTTCTGGTTTTGCGATGTTCCGATCTTTCCACTTTATGGGCTCAAGATTCTGAAATTCAATATTTCAGGATTTCAAGCTTATAAAGTGCTTCCATGTATAAATACTTTATATAAATACTTTAAATACTTAAATACTTGGGATCAACAGTTTAGTGTAATGGTGAGTGTGGAAGAGAGGTGAAGAAGAGAGTACAGTCAGGATGGAGTGGGTGGAAAAGAGTGTCAGGAGTGATTTGTGACAGACGAGTACCAGTAAGAGTGAAAGGGAAGGTCTACAAGAGGGTAGTGAGACCAGCTATGTTATATGGGTTGGAGACAGTGGCATTGACAAAAAGGTAGGAGTCAGAGCTTGACATGGCAGAGTTAAAGATGTTAAGATTTGCACTGGGTGTGACGAGGGTGGACAAGATTAGGAATAAGTATATAAGAGGGTCAGCCCTGGTTGGAAGGTTTGGAGACAAAGCCAGAGAGGCAAGATTACATTGGTTTGGACATGTGCTGAGGAGAGATGCAGAGTATATTGGGAAAAAGATGCTAAGGATGAAGTTGCCAGGTAACAGGAAAAGAGGAAGACCTAAGATAAGGTTCATAGATGTGGTAAGAGAGGACATGCAGGTGGTTGGTGTGACGCAGCAAGATGTAGAGGGCAGGAACAAATAGAAACAGATGATCCGCTGTGGCGACCCCTAATGGGAACAGCTGAAAGAAGAAGAAGAAGAAAGTGCTTCCATGTCTAGATATATGGATTCACTTCAGAAGACTGAAAACCCACAATCTCGAATCCCATAAGACTGACGCCCAAAATGCTGAAAACTCAAAATCCTGAATCCCAAAGACTGAAAACATGCTGGATACAAACACTGACTATATTCAAGTACAATGACACAGAGAAACAAAGACAAGACAAAGCATATTACTTTCCACCAAGTATGAACAGGGGAACAAGCACCCCTGCACCTCCCATGTAGGGGGCTGCCCCCCAACACCCCCTGCTACTTAAATATATTAACTCTGAGATCGCACTCCACAGAACAAAATGGCAAACATACCATTACGTGTTTCATGACTGCCTGTTGTAACCTTAGTAATGTTCCCTTCTAACTTGCTATACTATAACATGTTAGTGTAGTGAAGTGTAATCTCACAGTTGATATATTTAAGTAGCAGGTGGTGTTGGGGGACATAGCCGTCACATGGGGGGGTGCAGTGCAGCTTGCCCCCCTGCTCATACTTGGTGGAAAGTAATATGCTTTGCCTTGTCTTGGTTTCTCTGTGTCCTTGCACTGGAATAACTCAGAGTTTGTATCCTGTCTGTTTTAGTCTTTTGAGATTCATTCTTTTGAGTTTTCAGTCTTGTGGGCTTTCAGGATTTTGGGTGTCAGTCTTATGGGATTCGAGATTGTGGGATTTCAGTCTTTTAAAGTGAATCCATATATATATATATATATATATATATATATATATATATATATATATATATATATATATAGACACAGAGAAAGAGAGAGAGAGATATGGGAGCACTACAGAATCCTGAAAGCCCAGACTCCCAAAGACCAAAATCCTGAAAGTTCAAAATCCTTAAAACAGACAGGATACCAACACTTACTATATTCCAGCTCAAGTACATACAGAAACAAATAAAACACAAACCATATTACTCTTCTCCAAGTATAAGCAGGGGGCAAGCCCCCCTGCACCCCCATGTAGTTGGTGCACCCCCACACCCCCTGATACTTAAATATATCAACTCCAAGATTGTACTTAGTGTACTGAAGTGCAATCTTAGAGCTGTTATATTTAAGTTGTAGGGGGTGTGGGGGGTGAGCAGGGGGGCTTGCCCCCCTGCGTATAGTTGAAGGGTAATATGTTTCTGTATGTACTTGTGCTGGAATATAGTAATTGTTGGTATCCTGTGTGCATTCAGGATTTTGAGTTTTCAGGATTTTGAACTTTCAGGATTTCGGTCTCAGGATTTTGGGCTTTCAGGATTCTGTAGCGTTCCCATATATATTTATATATACGTATGTATATATATATATATATATATATATATATATATATATATATATATATATATATATATATATATATACATATATATATATATATATATATATATATATATATATATATATATATATATATATATATATATATATATATATATATATATAGGTTCATAGGTTCATAGGTTCATACTAGGCTATCTGCCCGAGGGCATTTACAAGCCTAGCCCATCGTTTTGTGGCTTAGGCCACCCCTTTAGTATGGGGAACTATACCCATTATTTTTCTGTGCCTCTGTCGAGCAGTGACACTGAGGTAATCCCTGGGGTATATCTGCGATCTCCCATCCATTGGTCAAGATTTCTCTTGAACAAGGCCAGCGAGGTGCTCTGCCTCACATGTACCGGGATTTTGTTCCACAGCATAGGGAGTCTTTGGGTGATGAATCTATCCCTCCAGCACGTCCTATTAATAGCCGTGTCAAGGTTTAAGTCTCCGCCCTTGTGGCTCTGATGGATCTAGATTTTTGAGGTGAAGCATATTCATCAAATCTGGGTTTGACATGGCCTTGTATGTTAGGCAAAGGTCACCTCTGAGCAAGCGGGCGACTGAATAGAGCTGGAGTTCTTTCAGTCGGGCAGCATAGGACAGATTTTGAGACCCTTTATCCTTTTGGTGAGGAACTTTTGTGGCCTCTCCAGCTGCTGCAAGTGTCGGGTCAGATACATTCCGAATGGGGCATTGTACTCAATCATTGGTCTGATGAGTGATGAGTAAAGGGAGACTATGACCTCCCTTGATCTAGATGAGAATCCCTTCATGATAAGGTGGGCAATGTAGAAGGTCTTCCTAACTACTTTAGCTACATGGGTGTCGAATGACAGACTACTATCAACCTGGGTCCCCAGGTCCCTGATAACTTCTTCTGTGCTCAGAGGATTGCCACCTATTTGGTAGCTAGGGGTAACCTTGTTTTTCCCGAAGGGTATGACTATGCATTTTTTGGCATTTAACTTTAGGCCGTGGCTCTGGCACCAGTTATCCGTTTCTGTGAGACCCTTCTGAAGGATATCTGTGTCAGATGTGTTTTCTACTATGGCGCCCAGTTTGCAGTCATCTGCAAACTTTGTCAGCCATAACCCTCCTGTGTTTGCTTGTACTTCGGAAAAGTAGATGCCAAACAAGAGTGGGCCCAGGACTGAGCCCTGTGGGACACCACTTGTGACAGTCTTTGAGTCTGACATGGCGCCAGCAGCTCTGACCCTGTGGGTTCTGTCACTCAGCCAGTTTGCAACCTATCTAGGTCTACTTGAGTTGGATGAAAGACCAGAAGATCGAAATCCGGAACGCCGGGACGAAAACAATGAAACTGCAGAACACCAAAAAGCACAAAATTCAAAATCCCGATGCTATATGAGTTTGAATTAGTGTTTTCGTGTTCTGCTGCAGGTAAGTGTGTGTGTGTGTGTGAGTGTATTTGTGATTGGAAATGCTGTGTGTAAGTGTGTGTTGTGACTGTGGTGTGTGTGTATGAGGGATTGTACTGTGTGGGTGTGTGTTTGCCTTGTGTGTCTGTTTGTGTGATCTCGAAGTTAGAATATTAAAGTAGAGGGGGTGTGGGGGGCACAGCCCCGCCTGCCTATCATTAGTGTAGGGTGTTTTGTTTAGTAGTGTGGGGCAGTTGTGTGTGTGTTTTTGTGTGTCATGTGTGTTTTGTAAACGTACATGTTTTTCGTTGTTCTGGGGTTTCGTTGTTTTCGTCTCGGTGTTTTGTGTTTCACTCTTCTGGTCTTTCGTTGTTACAAAGTAGACCCATATATATATATATATATATATATATATATACATATATATATACATATATATATATATATATATATATATATATATATCAATCGTCCCAGCATCAAACCTTCTTTTTTCCATTTTTCTAGATGGGGTTAAGATACTATACCTAGTGCTGCTACCTCTCTTAGTTCAGTGCCATTCTCCTACATTATTTCACCATTGTTGTGCCTGACTGTTTCAGATCTTCTCTCTTGTTTTCTCTTAGCTGGATGGCCTACTTTTCTCTTGCCTTTTTCTTGTCTTCCAAAACTTCCACAAATGATCTTCTGCTTCCCTTCATGTAATAGAACCATTGTAATCAGTTCTCATTTACCATCTCTGCAAATGGGGCTACTTTGGCTTCTGCTCTCTGATGTCCTCATTTCTTCATCTGTTCCACATTGTACATGTTACCACCAATCTCAAGCATTTCTTCTCCATCACATCAAGCTTTTAAAATTGATCACTTTTTACAGCTTACATTTCTGTGCCATAGAGAATTCAGGATATATCACTGTTTTCATTACCTTACTTTTCAGCTTTTTTGGCATTCTTCCATCAATATATACCCCTGACATTGTGTGCTAGTTGACTGCAACACCTGTAATTCTAGCTTTGACCTCTTTATTCAGACTTCCCTTCTTCTTTACCACCTTGTCCAGATATGTGAAGCTGTTAATGTGTTTCACTATTTCCCCTTCTATCTCAATGTTTGACTTCTGATTTCTCCTATTTACTGTTATGACAACTGACCTATCTGTAAAAAAAATCACCAAAATGGCTCATGGAGTATTCTTCCAGAGTACTTCTCCCAAACTATAAGGAAGAAATACTAGCACATGAAAAATACAAAAACTGAACTTTATTGTTCAAAATATTCCAGTAATGAAGAAAGACATTGGTTAATTGCTTTCATCCCTTAAATTTAAACTGGGACTTCTTTAGAAACATGTTGCAATTAAAATCATTAATTTATATAGAGTCTCAATAAAATCATATGATAAAATTCTCCAATCATAACAATTATTAATTATGAATCAAGTATAATAAAACCAAAATGACCCACCAGGAGGTGGTAACAACAAACCAAAATGCAAATAAACCCCCCACCAAAAGCAGTTTATGAATCAAGTATAAGCTGAACGACTGTATAAATAAGAAGTATAAAATGTGAACATATACATATATATATATATATATATATATATATATATATATATATATACACGCAAAAAGTGTCTAAACATATTTATCAAAACTGCTGTGATTGAAGTTTTAAAACTAGAATAACAGATAATTAGTCATTGAGGCCCAGGCCCTGGGAAGCACCCATCTGAAGCTGCCAAACCATTTCCAGGTACTCAAGTATGTTTTCCCAAAGACCACTTCTTAAATCATGGGGCACTAATTCAAATAAGCCAAATAAAAACCTGGATTTTTCACATTCTAACATATGCTTATAAAGAGTATTATGCCATTACATTTTGATATTGCATATAAATGCTCATAAATTCTTTTTTCTAAAGTGCCTTTCTGTTTTTCCAACATAAAACTCCAAACAATCTTTACAAATTGCAATGTATATCACCCCCACACTAGCACAATTCCCAGATGTTAAAACAGCTTTGCACAGGAATCTCTCAAAGAAAATCGCTTTGTTTTCAAAAATGTAAGTGCACTCACTACATAGCCCACATTTACAGGTACCCCTCCCTTAACAACAATATTATGAGTGTTAGGATTCTCAAGAAGGTTTTTGCAATTTGTACTCATTTTCTATACATTATTGGGTCACTCCCCCAATTTTTCTGTAAACTTCTTCATTAATTTTTAAAATATTCTAATTGTTGAAAACAATATCCATAACCTTCTTAGACCTCATATTGTAAGTCACCACCAAGGAATTTGTGAAATTAGCCCTACCATGTCCAAACTGTACATCTGAGTGTAGTTCATGTTATTATAAGATTCTTGTGCAGCTCTCAATAGAGGGTTGTATTTAGTACCCCCAACCTTCAACCACAGTTTTTCAAATAGTGTTTAAAAAAATCAAAAGGATAATTCTTATCCAAAAACATCTTAAATAGTTGATCAACTTCTTCCAGGAAGAGATGATATTCAGAACACATCCTGGCTCTTCTCACAAGTTGTCTCTTAAATGTGTTTTTCTTACAGTGATAAGGGTGACAACTATGGAGATTTAGGTAACAGTTGGAGAAGGAGGGTTTCCTTTAAATTTTAGACATGAAACATGCTCATTGGTTGTCCTTAAAAATAGTTACATCCAGAAAATGTACTTCATTAACAGAATAATTGTGATCAAACCTTAAAAATGGTGAAGTGATGTTGATGTAGTTCACAGAGTTGTCCCAAATGTCACCAATTACTTTCTATAAAATAAATATATCATCTAAGTATCTGCAGTACAAATGCAATGTTCCTGGTATTGGGACTCAAACACATATTGTTTCTCCCAACTATACATAAGATTTGTATAAATAAGTACACAATTGGCACCCACAACAACTCCCTTCATCTGACAGAAGTATTCGCCTTTAAATAAGATGAAGTTGTTGGACAAAATTATATCCTTATTATCAACTAAGACATGTATCATTTTGTCATCCAATTTAGTGATCTCAACAATAGCCAAATAAAAAAATCCAATTCAATTTTGTGTGGTATGCGAGTAAATAAATCTTTTTTGGCAATGGTAGAAAAACTACAGTTTATGTAAAAAAATACTGTTTATATTTTGTGAGAAAATCCCAAGGTTCTCTCAGAATAAAAGTCTCATGGCCTAAAGCCCCCTTCAAAATCTGTTCAACAAATATGGCAAGGGTATACATCTTGGAATTATGCACTGATACTATAATTCTGTTTGCAGGGAATATTACATCCTTATGGATGGACTTTTGGAATGCCAAAGACAGCAGGGATTGATGGACTGTCATTATGTAAAAACTTGAAAAGTTCAGGTGAGATGACCCCCTGTAAAACTGAATCTTCTAAAAATAAGTCGATTTTCCTATATGCTATGTGCACTTCATTAAGACAAATGTTTTCATAACTATCAGTATCGTGTAGCATATTGGACATCTGTTATAAATAATCTGTTTTCTCTACTATAGCTGTCCCCCACCCTTGTCAGGCTTCATAATTCTTAAATTAGGTTGGTCTCTTAAATCACATAATAGTTTCCTTTCATCCTTTGTTCATAGGATCATAGGAAGTTACTAGGCTATTGACCCTGAGGCTCTTATAAGCCTATCCAATAATTTAGCCCATGTTCCAACAAGGCAGCACCCGATGCCCCTGCAATATGTCTGGGAATAATTTAATTTATAAAATTCCTTTTCACAAGATTTTTTTGAATAAAGCCAAAGAAGAATTGAGTGAGGGATTGAAAGTGCTTTTCTTCTTAAAATTAACATTCTTACCAGAAGTAACTTGTTCATCTAAAAGGGAATCCTGATGATACAATTCTAAATTAAGTTTCTGGGTGAAAAGTTTTAGTTCATTCAAAGTGTCTGATAAATTCATCAGACTAACTAGTACAAACTTCAATCCTTTAATAAAAAGTTTGAAATGACAAGTAGTAATTTCCAAATCAGTGTAGTTATAAATATTAAAACCAGTAAACAAATGTACACTCTCTCTCTCTCTCTCTCTCTCTCTCTGTGACACCATAATGGCATTCTTATTATGTCCTAATGGATAACAAGCGTTCATTTCCAATTGCTCTTCTTGTGCCCCATTCCCCTGGTCTTGTTTGTCCTCCATGATAAATTCAGGGTGCTGCCTATAAAAGAACCATCATAAGAATTGTTCCTTTAATCAGAATAATTGATAGGATCAACATTACCAGTATCATCAGTTCTTCTCATTGGGGGGTAATTTCCCTCAGACTTGAGTTCATTTTCCCTATCATCACAGCTAGTTGTCATAGGGCTTTAACAGTTAGCAGACAATGGGACTGTCTTATCTGTACTTATCTTCATACCATTTGGCTTCAGTTTTGCTTTCCAGTCTCCTTTCATTTACTGAAGTTTCTGTTCCAAGTCTACCTGTAGTTCAACATAACCTGCATACAGTAACTTTCTTGATCTGTCCCTTCTGACCTGTTTGCTAATGCAGTCCAACACCAGTATGAACAGCTTGGAAGTCAGCAATAAATCCTAATGCAAAACTACTCCTACTGATAATCCTTCTGTGAGTCAGAACGTTGCTCATATGTGTGTCATTGCATCCTTGTTCATAGCCTGCACTATTTCTACCAAGGCTTCCTTCCTAGATTTAGAGCCAGTGCAGGACTGCCAAAATCAGCTATCTTTGGATCTTGTCATATGGATACTATGAGATTTCAAATGCCTACATGGACACTTTCCTTCTCTCCAGCATTTTCTTCATTGTCTGTCTCACTGTAAACATTGGGTTGGTTTTAACGCATCCTGATCTGAATTTAAGCTGCTAATCTCTCATCTTATGTTCTGCTTTTCTGCATATTCCTTTACCAGTCACCCTCTCTAGCACATTCATGGAGTGTGTCAGGAGTTTGATATCTCTGAATGCCCACATCTGTGAATACTCCCTTTGTTCTTGTATACTGGTACTAGATTCCTTATTTTCCAGTCATGTGGGCTATACATTTCTCCCCATACCACAATGGATACTTTCAAGAAATATTCATCCACTAATTCAAGATAACATCTTAATCATATCTGCTGTGACTTCACCTGAGCCTACTACTTTCCTTGACTTCAATTTCCACAGAGTCAAATTTATTTTTCTAGGGTGGGTTCTTCTTTCTTCCTTAGTGGAGGCCATCCATGTAGTAGTACAGTTTCTGCAGGGTTATCATCATTTAAAATCTGCTAGAAAAGCTCCTTTCATCTGCCTATGATGTCTTCTGTATTGCCTAAGCAAATTGTTGCTGGCATCCCTTATGTATGATATATGATGATGATTTTAATCTTATACGATATAGAAACATGCACACACCCCCCCACGCACACACACACACACACACACACACACACACACACACACACACACACACACACACACACACGCGCACACACACACACACACACACACACACACACACACACACACACACACACACACACACACACACACACACACACTCACACTATTTGTCAAACCTGAGAAATATCAAAACATAAACATAAAAATATAAGTTCAAAAAACATTACTTATACATTAAACATTTTCAAAAATCTTATTAATAGCAATCCTGATAATAAAGCATGGTCATTTCTATTATATCCAGTAGTGCACAAGGCAATATAATAACATTTGATACAGAAGTAGTCAAAATGCTTAAAGAAAAGGGATTAATATATTGACATCAATTGGTAAACTCTGGAAAACTTCTGACAATAGACCAAACTAAAAGGAAATTAAATATGGAAAGTAGTTCATGACTACATATACAAGAAGTAAGACAATATATATTAAGAAAACAAGAAGCAATGCAACCATCAATAAGACAAAATGTTTATAATTTCATAGAACATATAATATTACTAATGAATCAACTCATTAATGGAAAGGGATATTCATCATCTATTTATAAAACAAATAAAAAAATAACCTATAATAATGGCAAAATATCGGACTATTATAGATCAGTTAATGGGCAAGTACCAAATGAAAGAGATAAAAAAAATAATTCTTCTCTCCAAAGCAGACATCGCTTTCATTACATTGGAAACTCTTTGCATGGCAATTCATACACAGATCTTACATACCCCGTCATAAAATGGAACTTATGTTTAAGAAAAATATTGGCTGTTGAAGATGTGATTTAACAATAAAAGCAGACTGGCAACATATGTTCTATGAATGCCATTTGATTAAACCATACTGGGATAAAATAAATTATTTTCTGCAAATGGTATTCAATGACAAATTCCAGATTTCTAAATCTCTTATTTTGTTTAATGTACCTGTACCTAACTGTGTACCAATACCAAAAAATCTAATGTTGTGGACTCTCCTAGCCATTACAAGGAAGAACATTACATCAAATTGGAAAGCCAAAGCTTCTGCAACTTTTAAGCAATTCGTGAATATGGTGTCAGCAGTATCACAATTGTAAATGAACATTACTAAAGAAAGAACTGAAAAAACTACATCATTATATATAGCATGGCAAAAAGTTTCTGAAATGTTGGAGAGTAATGAATGTAGCAAATTATAATCAGGAAGCAATTGTATAGAAAGTCAATTATATGTCAACAATTGCCACCCCTGTAAATACTTTATTTTGGTTTTAATGTTGATATCTGTTTACTGCTTTTAGCTAACCTGTTTAAATAATTTGTAAATACTTCACTGCCATAAATAACCTGTATGCATGTTTTTCTCATTTTTTGAAAATGAATATATTAAAAAAAGCATGTCATGCAGTTAAGCTTGCATAAATCCAAATAAACTCATGAATGAACAATAAAGACGTTTATAGACTGAGACCATATTGCTTTGAAGCTTGTGCAGCAACAAGTTAAACAGAGCCAAAAGTCAAAAAATAAGTACAGAAAAACTGAACTTCATCAGAATTAAATAACCCACAAATATAAGTCCATCCAGAACATTTTCTTAAAATTCTTACACAAGATCAAATGCTTGAATAACGCATTCTTATCATTTTCCCTGTGATGTCATAAGCGTTCATAATTTCTATTTTTGAGAGGTCTCTCGGTCTTACCTGCATAGAATGCTGGACATGTGTTGCAACACAATCCCCAAGCTCAAATGAAACAAAATTTCCTTTCCCTGTTTTCAAAAGGAGCTTAAATACCACCTACTAAACTTGAAATTATGCCATTGCCTTGACCATATGTAGTCTGTCCTACTGTATAAGCTGTTGCATCTCCTAACTTTCTTTCTCTGTTAGTAACTTCTACTTAAACTAACCTCCTAAACCCTCAGCTCTACTACTATAGCCCTACTATAGCCCCCTCCTTTCGCTCCTCTCTCTCATTCTCCACACTAAATTATCTTTTTCCCCACTTCCTATCAATGTCTGTACATTTTCCTTCTTTTGAACAATGATTATCTTTTTTTTACTCTTATATGTAGTAAATTTAGACCATTGCTATTAGTGCAACCCTTAATGTTCATCATTTTTTTTCTTTTGTTTTTCTCTTTATAATTAATTTCATATTTGCATTGTTATTTTTAATAGTTTTGGTCCAGTATGTTTATCTTTGCTTATGTTTGCTAGGGCTCTTTCCCCTTGGGTCTTCACTGAAAATGGGTTGCTTACTATCAATGCAATGCAAATCATTAATAACCTTTTTTTTTTACAATTAGTTTTTATTGTGATTGTTATTTAATATTTGTATATTGCCACTTTATCTTTACTTATGTTTGCTGGAGCTTTCCCCCTTGGGTCTCCACTGCAAATGGGTTTGTTTGCAACCCTTAATGTTCATAATTTTTTTTCTTTTGTTTTCCTCTTTATAATTAATTTCATATTTGCATTGTTATTTTTAATAGTTTTTGTCCAGTATGTTTATCTTTGCTTATGTTTGCTGGGGCTCTTTCCCCTTGGGTCTTCACTGAAAATGGGTTGCTTACTATCAATGCAATGCAAATCATTAATAACCTTTTTTTTTTTACAATTATGTTTTATTGTGATTGTTATTTAATATTTGTATATTGTCATTTTATCTTTACTTATGTTTGCTGGAGCTTTCCCCCTTGGGTCTCCACTGCAAATGGGTTTGTTTGCAAACTCAGTTGGACTAACCCAGTTAAAAAATGTGAAATAAATAAATAAATAAATAAATACATAAATAAATACAATTTAAGGTGTTGTCCAAGGTCAGGTTGTCCACTTACAAAATATATTGATATTGACACCAAGTACCACATCTGTAGGTTCTCTTCTTGTTGTTAGTGGGTTTCTTATATAACTTGGCCAGTCCAAATATCTTTTTTAGGTTGTCTCAAGTTTTAAAAACAGATATAGAGCATTCACCTAATGCATTGAAAACCAATGCATTGGATTTAAAAATATCCATGTTGATCTTAATAACTTCCTTAATATAATTAACACCCCCCCCCCAGCAAACTGTAAAACTAAAGCCTCTCACATGTGTTTTTTTAATGCCTATACTACTAACTTGTACAGCTTGGTTTCTACAGTCTATACCTTTGTATGTATCCAGAAGTGTCGGGTATCTGGAGGCCCTTTGTACAACAACAACAAGCTTACTAATGATGCCTAATAATTCTTCAGGATAACCTCTCTCAAGTAGCATATGTTGAAATATATCTACTTCTTGTAAAAAAATAAAGTTATCTGGAATTATACAGGACAAACTAAAGCACTGATCCTTCACCAATCTAACAGTCTGTTTGTATGGATACTCTGTAAGTGTAAATAAGAGTTACTAATGGTGGGTCTTCTGTATATATTACAGGAAAAAAAAACACTTCTAGTCTTCATAATCATAACATACAGATAGCTGACCACCTATTTATTGCATCTGTAGGTGGCCTTCAAAAATTGATTGTTACATTAAGGTAATTAGTACTTTTATGAACCAAGTTGTCTGTGTTAGACTATAAAATAAAACACATCTAAATATTATAAATACATTTTTTTCAAAAAAGGAGAACTCTTGCTATAAACAAAAAACAAAATTGTCTTCCTAACTCTTCATAATCAAATTAACAAAAATGGGGGAATACACTGCCACCATAGCCACACCCTTAATTTGCCTATCTAAATCACTCTCAAAGCAAATGAAATTATTCTCAAGAATGAAGGCCAGAAAACCAACAAGTACTCATATGCCTTTATTGGATAAAAAGTCAAATGTATCTATTTCTTCATGAAACAAATCTATTCCTACATCTTGGGGGATATATGTAAAGAGATATACTGCATTTATTTTCAAAAATCCAATATCCTCATCAGATAGATTGATCTGATTCTCCCTAGAAGTCCCATGAGTCCTAAATAATATGAGGTATACTCCAAAAGGTTGTTTTTAACATGCTGTCAAAGTAAACTGCCAGAGGGTAAGTTTTAGTGTGCTGTGCTGTGCTGCAAAAATAAGTCAAAATAAAGGACTTCTAATGTCTTTGTGAAACTTATATAAGAAACCCACTAACAACAAGATGGGAACCCACAGAAATTAAACTTGTGATCAATGTCAATATATTTTGGAAGTAAAATAATCTGTGAGACTGTGAATGACTGAGAATGAAGTAGAGAAATGCGAACGAAATAAAGATATCCAAACTTCAGGAAAAATCCAAAACTCTGAGACACTCGTTGAGATACAAAAGTAGATGCTGATTTTATTAGACAAGCGCTTTCGCTGTAAATAGCTTCCTCAGGTCTATTTTATACAAATGAATTAAAATTAAAACACCATTTTTATAGTCATACCAATGCAATTAAGACTTATCTCATTTATGTTTAAAAGGGAAACGTCAGTGGTATAAGACCAAGTTAACTATAATGAAAGACAAACACAAATGTAGTGCAAAAGGACTTGTAAAAATGAGAACATATATATAAGTCATGTGTATAAATGTTAGGAGGTGTAATAAATGAATGAATATAGAAAATTAAAATGAATGTGTGTGTATAGAGTAACAGTATGTATGTCTTGGTACATATATACAGCAATATATGTGTATCTAGAAGACATATTGATATATAGTAAAATCTATAATGTAGATATGTGGAGGTGTATATGTATGAACCGGCTGTATATGTGATCAATGCATCTTATAAGATGTCAACTCTACATCTTATACATCATACATCTTATAAATAGTCAACTCTACATCAACTAATGTGAATGTACCTTATAATACGACACATAATACTGATAACATGAATACCAGTTTGAGACATAGGAATACACATGATAAGAACAGATTGGACAGCATTGGTGCTACAATGTCTGGTGATGCCATTACTACCAGAGAGAGTATGCAGAATATTAGCATGGGGAATAACAATGACCATGTTTTTAACAATACAGATGCTTCAGGTTTTGTTAGGAACAATACCAGTGAGGACGATATTAACACTCATAGATCCACCAATATTATAACTAACAATAGTTGTACAAAATCAACTAAACTGAGCAGAGGTACTCAAGGTATTCAACCTAGTATGAATGAGATAACACCTTCAGATGTGGATAAGAGTAATCCACGCACTGAAAACATTACACAAGGTGGTAGTGCATTACCAGTCAGTAAAGGTAATGTGGATGATACGATCATAGTACATGAAGGAAATATAGAATTAACTAACATTAATTCCAATGATTCTAATGATGTGATTCATATCATACATCCTAGTATGCATGAAGAAATGAATTTATATCCGACTGTTCAGGTAATTAGGAATAAACCTGGCGTTGATGTTGACAATAGTGAGCCAGTTGTAAGGAGAAAAGTACAAGGTACCCAGTCAAAGACTGGCCAAGAGACAGCTCTGAATGTTTCTTTTCCCCTCCCAGTACGTATGGAGAAGGGTCCAAGACGCACGCGCTCTATGAGTCGCGGACGCCAGAAAAGGAAATACTCAGAGGAGTTCCCTCAGAATCAAACACTGAGGAAAATGTGGAAAAAATAAATATTGGGTCAGTATTTAACCTTTCTAATAGAACTTTAACTAATGATGACATTACGCTATTGAATAAAGGTATGAATTTCATACCTAGAAGTAACAGTACAATAACAGAGACTGTAACAGATTTAAAATTATTCTGTAGAAATGTCATGTTGAAGTTACTATTTAAAGATACTAACTCCACACCACAGTTAGATAGAAAATTTGTATTCAAGAAACTCAGTGATTTTGTCCCGGTTAACCATCCCATTATAGAAACCTATCAGCGGTTAACTGAAGAAGAATTACACAAGTATTATAATGACATAAGAGGTAAGAGACATTATTATTCTGACAACTTGACTCATGGTGAGAGAATGAGCCTAAAGAGTCTGCAGGCTGATAACACTATTGTAGTCAGACCAGCAGACAAGGGAGGGCGAGTGGTAGTCATGGATATCAATCATTATTATACAGCTATGAAGGACATGCTAGATGATAGATTTTATGAAGTTGTTGAAACTAATATTATAACGAATATTATAAAATCCATTAAGAATATACTAAAAGACCTTTACTTAAGTAAAATGATTGATGAAGATCTATTTGGGTATCTACTTATTCAAGAGCCGTTGATACCAATTATGCATGGATTACCAAAATTTCATAAGAACTTATTTAACCCTCCCATGAGACCCATAGTATCAGGACATGGCTGGGCCACAGAACATCTTTCTGTATACATAGAGAAGAACCTTAGACCTATACTAAATGACAACAAATTTGTGTTGAGAGATTCCAAACAGTTTCTACTTGACCTATATGAATGCATTGGGAATCAGTCTGAACTAGAGTCCTATATGTTCGTTACTCTTGATATACAGTCATTATTTACAGTTATACCGAATGAACAAGGGTTGACCTTTATCTCTGACTATCTAAGAGAGCATAGTGACTATAGCATGATGAAGATAGACCTAATAATACGTTTTTTAGAACTGGTATTAGGCAATAACATATTTATGTTTGATGAAACTACATACAAGCAGGTAGATGGTGTTGCCATGGGCACACCATGCGCCAATAGTTACGCGAATATGGTATTGGCGCACTGGGAGGAGAAGGTCTTATTCAGGACAGAATTTTTTATGGAACAGGTTTTATTTTTTCGACGTTTTGTCGATGACGTTTTTCTCTTATGGAAGGGAATGGCAGAACAGTTAGACTTGTTCTTAAAAACCATAAACAATCTAACCAATTTTCTTACATTTACTTTGAATTACTCAAGGAATAAGATTGAGTTCTTGGACTAGTACATTGAAAGATTGCCCAATGGATTGATCAACACTGGTATATTTCGCAAGGCCTGTTATAGCAACTCTCTGTTAATGAGATCAAGTATGCATCCTTCATTTGTGTTCAGGAATATTATAAGAGGACAGGGAATAAGGGCCTCTAGACTCAACCCTACGAACGAAGGTTTTAGTCTTGAACTTGACACATTGAAGGATAGATTACTAGAGAGAGGTTATAACAAACATGAAGTAGAGAGAAGTCTACAGGACTTACCTAACTTAAGATGCACCATTGCAACACCATATTTTGGTCCTGATAGTTCACATAGAAATATTAGTAATGAGCATAATTCTTCTGTTGTGAAATTTATGACCTCTTTCACCTCTGATAGTTATAGGATCAGGGAAATTATAGGCAAATATTGGAAAATGTTTGAAATAAATGATGACATCAAGGATGTTGTAGGTGATACACCAAAATTCCAATATAGGAACAAAAAGAATCTGAAAAGAATGTTATGTGACATTAAAGGTGGTAACATCAATATAGGTCCAGGCAACACAGAGCCATGTGGTAAATGTAATTTTTGCATGTATATAGACACGAATTCATCTTTTTTACATCCTGATACAGGGAGAGTTTTTAATACCAGCATTGCAGCGAATTGCATGACTAGCAATATAGTATATTTAGCAGTGTGTCAAGCATGCATGTGTTATTATGTAGGTAAGACCAATCGTAAATTTAGAGATCGCATCAGAGAACATATTTACCACATTAGGAAAAGTTGTCTGAATAATGCCTTAGCCAAACATGTGGCAGATAATGATTCTTCACATATCTTTCTTTTTAGAGTATTAGAAGTGGTACCAACAAATAGGAGAGGAGGTGACATTCGAAATCACACTGAGGACAGGGAGAATGATTGGATTATACGTCTAAGGGCAGATTGTGGAAAAGGATTGAATGAGAGGGTTTCCATAAAACCGAAATTAAGGAAGAGAAGGAAAATTAAGTAAGATATTTATTTGATAGGAAGCTTTTTTAAGGTTTACGTTTTATTACGTATTTTCACTGTGTCATTTTTAGTATATATTGATTTTATTGTAACTACTATATAGAACTATGTATATTTAATGTTTTTTGATATGTTTGTATATTTTTTATATGCACATGTTTTTTGTGTGCTTTATATGCACAACATTTCATAATTTATAAGTGGAACAAATTATTTATGCAAGGCTCTTTTGATAGTATGGTGATACGTCAAGGTATACATTTATTTACTTTACCATTTACCAATACCATATCAATGTTAAAGGAGTCACATCTATGTGTGTAGGGTTTAGTAGTTCATACATAATGATTTTTTCATCTTTAGATATCAGGAATGTATACAAGCATCAATGTATGGATTTACATGACATATATTTTCAATTCTTATAAGATGCATTGATCATATATACAGACGGTTCATACATATACACCTCCACATATCTACATTATAGATTTTACTATATATCAATATGTCTTCTAGATACACATATATTGCTGTATATATGTACCAAGACATACATACTGTTACTCTATACACACACATTCATTTTAATTTTCTATATTCATTCATTTATTACACCTCCTAACATTTATACACATGACTTATATATATGTTCTCATTTTTACAAGTCCTTTTGCACTACATTTGTGTTTGTCTTTCATTATAGTTAACTTGGTCTTATACCACTGACGTTTCCCTTTTAAACATAAATGAGATAAGTCTTAATTGCATTGGTATGACTATAAAAATGGTGTTTTAATTTTAATTCATTTGTATAAAATAGACCTGAGGAAGCTATTTACAGCAAAAGTGCTTGTCTAATAAAATCAGCATCTACTTTTGTATCTCAACGAGTGTCTCAGAGTTTTGGATTTTTCCTGAAGTTTGGATATCTTTATTTCGTTCGCATTTCTCTGCTTCATTCTCAGTCATTCACAGTCTCACGGATTATTTTAATTCATTACATTTTGGCTGAGAGAGTTTACCGTGAAGGTGGTTATGTTCTTAATCTGATATTTTGGAAGTAGACGACCTGACCCTCGACGATACCTTAAATAGTATTGTTTCATTTCAAAACTGGAATTCTATTACTAGTGGTGTTGTTTACCTTGTGAAATGTAACACATTCCCAGCCTTCTATTTAGGTATAATTCAGTACCCCTCAAAAAAGAATTTATAAACACTTATATGACATCTGCAGGGCAAATTATATGAAAGCATTATTTTAACATTCTTCTTTTAAAAAATGTTAGTATATTGGAAAATCGGTTGCCAAATCCTAGAGAGGGTGCATGGGAGACATGCCTAGAATATAAGGAACTTTTGAGGCAGCTTCAGCTTACTACACATAACAAACCAGATATTAACTATGCATTGCCTATCAGTTCTGTAATGAAAATTGGAGCTAATAAACTTTAATATGTACTTTCTTGTAAAGTACTAAGGTTTTGCCAATTTTTCAGCTATTCATCTTTTTATATAAAGCACATTTTCAGGAATTGTATAATAAATATATTTATACAATATTAATATGGAAAATTTGTTTTAAAGGGCTTAATTGTATATATTTTTATGGTGAAGTATGACTTTTGGACTTTTTTAGGTTTATAAATGACAAGTAGTATATAAATGGACTTAGATTTGTGGGTTATTTTGTTCTGATGAAGTCCAGAAAATGTATTGGTTGAAAGTGCTTAATTAACCCTTTGGATATTTGCAATAAACATTGATTTTCTCTACTTTTGCTTTGACTCTTGGCCTCATTTTATGCATTGATAACATACTTTTGTGGTTACTGGTTGTATTTGTGTTCAGTTACTCCTGCATTCTTCTGGTTACTAATTGCGCTGAAGTTTCTTAACATTTCCAAAATCATGTCACTAAACTACTGATACAACTATCCTGATTTAACAGCTATTTTTGATAGCTGACAAAAAACTGTGAATCACTTTAGTATGAGGGCTTTTCCAATAGCTGTCAAAATAACTGACAGATACCAGAGTTTGACAGCTGAAAATGCCATGATCGGTCAATATACCATTGAAATGCTGTTTTGTAACAGCTGATTGACAGTTGTCAATCAAACTACCAAATACTGCACAGCTGAAACAGCTGTCACATGCTATGTTTGACAGCTGTCAAATAAACTGATGAATTCTATGTAAGATAAAGAAAAAAAGCACTCATCATACTTTATATTTGCCTGAAATGTTTTTGGTGTTTTAAAAAGAGTTAGTGCTTTCCTAAATTAAGGATACTTAATTGTTAAAATATTAACATAGTTTTCTTATATCCCTTGATAATTGTATACTCTAGGATTAGTAGCAGCTCAATATCTCTCATCCTGTCAGGTATCACAATCATAGCAGGAGCATTCAAAACCCATACCAAAGGGTCCAAGATCAAAGCCTTAACTTTAAATATACTTATATTTCCACATGGGGGTGTCTCCTTGACATAGTGGAACACAGTCCCGGCTACTACTACTACTTAAATAAGGTTCAAGTAGTTTCTCTAATGTAGAAGATGTCTCCAGGTCAAGGAAGGTAACGAGGTGATGATGCTTGCTTTTCTTCCTTGGTGTTGTTGTTGCAGAAAGAGTCATGGAATGCATCTCCTTCTAATGTAATCTGTCTGAGATCAGATTTCAAGCTGAGCAGTCCATTGAATGTTGGTGTGTTGCCTGGAAGACTGTCTGTCATGGATGAATCATGCTGTATGCATTCCATGCCCAAATATTGAATGTTTACATGGCACACAGAGTAAGGGACTGCACAGTGAAAGAATCCTGAAATGGCTGCCTGCATCATAATGAGGGGTTATGACAACTGGTCAGATAGTTGGTACAGGACCCTCAGATAATTAAATATATAAACAAATAAGCTCCACATGAGGGCAGTATGGGAATTCACATCTTATGAGGGGATAATATGCAACTAGACACCAGGGCAGATTGCATAAAGTCTACATGGTCTGTTTAGACTGTGTGCATGGTGCTGCAGGATGCACACATGGTAGCAAACTACTTTGGATTCAGTAGGAAACTCTACATGGTGGGTAGAGCAGCACAAATTATGTAAACACTCTGGTATGCTAATTACAGCATAAGCAGCTGAACTGTATGCTAATCAATCAATCCAAGATGGAGGAACTATTCAACAAGCTATAAAGCAACCATGTAGACTTAGTGCTGGTTTTCCCTGCAAATGCCAAAACCTATTGGAATATAGCCACAGAAAGGAGTCTACACAGAAACAAAATTAGGGGCTGCTCTTGCTTTAATTCATATGTATGTGCAACAGGCTAAAGTCTATGCTGCCGCTGCTGCTAATAGACCAAGGCCAAGATGTTGAAGAGTTTTCAGACTCTGATTAACTATCACAATCAACATGATGTGGGAATTGTGAAAATTTGAATCTGTAGAGTACCACAGAGTGGATAGAGACAAACTACAGGAATTACACAACCTCTGTCATCCCCATCCCAAGTGGAGACAAAGGTATGTGTAGCACTTAGAATTTTAGCTACAGGTGCCATTCAGAGACCAACAGGGGACATGCAGGAGGTCTCACAGGCATCAGCATCCAGGATCCTCTATCAATTTCTAAATGCTATACTCCAACATGTCAGTGACCACATATATTTTCTCTGTACTCTTGAGGACAGAGCCAGAAATATCCAGGAGTTCTACCGTGTAGCACACTACCTTGAAGTACTTGGTGCCATAGATGGCACACATGTAGAAATTAAGGCACCACCCAAGGAACAGGGAAGGCTGTACATAAATAGAAAGGCTTTCACTCTATTACCTACAAAGGCATGTGTAATGCCAAGGGAATCAACTTGAACATGTGTGTGATAGCAACTCAGGCAGTTACCATGACTCACATATCTGGCACAGTTCCTAACTATATCAGATGTTCACTAGGGGGGATAACCCACAGGGTCATTTTCTGGGGATGCAGGCCATGCATGTTATGCCTTGGAAACATGACAGATGATGCCCAGCAGAAATGCACACACAATTGCTGAAGAATGCCATAATGAGGCACATGCTCAAACCAGAAATATCGTAGACCATGTGTTTGGTCTGCTGAAGTTACGATTCTAGTGCCTAGATACATTGGGGGGCACTGCAGTACAAGCCACATATATGTACTGAATTATTCATTGCATGTGCCATGTTACACAACATCATGCTGAGAAAACAGCTTAATCAGGATCAACAAGGGGAAGGGGCAGGCATTCCACCACCATTGGCAAGGTCACCACAGCCACATGTAAGTGAGGGGTCAGAGGGGAAAGCAGCAGCTGCTGTGGATGTAGGCCTTTGCAGTGGCTAAGAGACAATGCATAACACACTAACTCACCTCCTAAGGGAATAAAACATTCCTCCTATGCACATACATATAGTAACATTGATGCCAGGCATTGCCCACAGCCTTTACCTACCCATGTAATGGCTGTGTACAGCTAGAATTAGACAGGGTCAGTCCTGAACTAAAACTGTTACAAATGCTAGATTTACAAGGTAAGTGTTGAATCTGGAGTGTATTGTGTGATAATATGAATGACAGGCATATCCTTGCATGTTGTTACTTGGTAGTTTAAGCAAGTAAAAAGTGGGTGATTTGTACAGATTACAAATGCAGATATACTAAGCACTAAGTCAGCTATGCACTCTGAGCATCAGACACAAACCTTATATATCCCTGAATCCAAAAGACAGAAAATAGGGACATGGCACAGACAGTTGTCATCACTTGGACAGGGTGTTGTATGTTGAGGCTGGAATCCTAGGCTGACACAAAAGGTCAGTAAGCGTGTGTGAGTAATAAAGGGAAGAAGGCAGACATTCAGAAAAGGTAACAAATGCTCAGTGAGACAAAATGAGTTTTAAGCTTTATGGCTGAACCATGCAACTGGTGTGTGTGTGTGTGTGTGTGTGTGTGTGTGTGTGTGTGTGTGTGTGTGTGTGTGTGTGTGTGTGTGTGTGTGTGTGTGTGTGTGTGTGTTTGTAAACTTGACTGATGTTACAGAGAGCTTTTTACACCAGCATGTGACACACTATTAATACCATATTGTCCTCACCAGAAACTGCTGATATCCTCAGTTATAAAATGTCTGAGAAAATCTAAGTCAAATGTGAGCTTTAGTGCATGTTTTAAATACAGAGTTTTGTAGTTGGTGTACCTAGATAGGTAGGGGTTCTGTTCTCATTGCAGTCAACAGGGGAGTATGTATGTGTTTGTGCATCTGCTTGACATTACAGAGAGCTTTTTACACTAGCATGTGTGTCCGTTATTATCATATTCTCTCACTAGAAACTGCTGATGTCATCAGCTATATCTGATTTGTGGGTGTGCACTATTCCTACTAGGGTAGGGTCAGAGACTGGCCTGCAGGGCAGGCAGAAGTCACCTCATTCTATACAATCCAGAATACAGTAACATGGCATATGCCATGGTTTGTGTGTCCTGTGTTTTCTTGATGAGAAACCCCTGGTGCATGTGTTTGGTGAGATACATGCATGTATTATACTCTACTAATGTTCTGATGAGGTTCAAGTACAGCGTTGTAATATAATCCACAGATCTGAATAGGATAGCATGACTTATGATGTGCACAAGATAGGCTTTCAGTGTCAGTGTGGACACTTGGTGGTTGAATTCAGATTGCTATGTATGTGTGGTCTCAGTGTATGCATCAATCGACTTCAGCATAGCGGGACTGCTGTCAATTCTGTAATTAGGAACTCCATTTTGTAGAAAGACAAACTAAAGACACCTAGTCTTTGTGGCTTTGTCACCAATCATTTGCCTGAGTTAACCCCTCCTGTAGTGTCCAAAAACAACTTCTGCAAAATGGCATATTGCATAACTATGTAAAATACAAAAAATGCCACAAAGAATGCCACAAAACCATATTTTAATTAAGTTTAAGCACTTTCATTCTAAAACATGTCGAACTTATTCAGAAACAGTCGTAACACTGATTTACTTCATTTAAAAAAAGAGTAGCACAGTATGTTAGCATCATTCCCCATCTTTTCACATCTACAATCTGCTCTCCTGGCTAAACTCTTCCAATCATACTATAGTGTTGCAAGATATGCTAGTAACCAACCCTACAAATCTTATCACTGCCATGCACTAAAACAACTCCAGTAACTTGACTTCCCCAGCACATACTTCACTCCCAGCTGCAAATGACTCATACTCTGCTCTTAAAACCCCTTTTGTGTCCTTCTCTATCCTCACTAATATCACATTATACCTCTGCCAGAATGCTTTTCAGCTCTGACCAGCTCCTTCTGGACACCTATAAACCAAACAAAAGCATTGGTAAACTTCTTTATAAATAGAGTATTTCCTATGCATGGAACAAACTGCCCCTTAACATCCAAATGATTTCTAACATAAGTATCTTTAAATCTGAATTTAAAACTTTTCTCCTAAATGCCAACACCTGTTACTGCAATAATCCCACTTAAATCCCACCTTACCACCTTACTACCTCTCACACACTTTTAACACTCACCTATTGCAAGTGTCCTATCACATTTGTATCTCTTTCTCATTTTGTTGATTAAACAAATTCTACCTTTTGTAATGCATGTTATACACATTATTGTAATGTTTACATAATTTTCATTCTCAGGCCTTTTGCAAATTTCTAATGTTCTCATGTAAAGCACAGTATTACAATGTTTCCATAAAACTTCATTGTCAGATATTTTTTCTTTTTTGTAACCTTGTAATAACTGTCTGGAACTTTTCTCCTCAGGTCTCCACTGAAAATGGGCCACTGGCACAGTTGGACTAATCTGGTTAACAAATGACAAATACATAAATAAATAAATAAATAAATCATAGGTTGATTGCACCCAGTATGCAAGAAACAGCAAACACGTTAAGGCAAAGTCCATATACTTTACCAGAACTGTTGAGAAAAAGAGTGCAAACAGTAAAGGGCCAAGCACAGATTCCTCGGGTATGCCAATAGAGACAGCTCTACTGGTACAGGCTGATTCACCAACTCTTACAGTATATTTTCTGTCAGTGAGCCAACTGGTTACCCATCTACTGATGTAAGGGTTATTCCCCAGCTGAGTGAGTTTCTCAATGACACCTGCAAGTGGGATTGTGTCCAAACCCTATGCCAGATCAGAATAGTCAGTATGCTTTGTCTTACCTTCATCCCAGCTTATCAAACTGAATCAATGGGCTATGATAACATCACAGATAGCCTATCGAGTGACTCAGCATATACAACTTCCTGACATGGTTTAATACACACTTCAACACACCTTCCACACAGACTATGTTCCTGTAGGACGGTTTACATCAACATGCATCTATGTGTGTTGGAGTGGGAAGGCATTACCTGATGCAGGTATATCTAGACACATCCTGATTCTCTTCATCTGTGAGGTAGGCCAACATGTCATCATGGACCTTTTCTAAATGGACACTAGTAATATCCTGGCTGTGTGCAACAGACCATTGTGAGTTGTTTATGCTACATCATGTCTATTACAACTGTTCGATGTCCTCAAAGAGGTCATTGAGGGCATGCATGATGACAACAGTATCATTCATTTGAACTTGACATGCTCAAGGCATTTGACACAAATCCACACTGAGTTACTTACTCAGCTTTATCAGACATGGTCACAGATACCTATATCACCAAGTGATGAGACCACTGTATCACATACATGACATTGAAATATGCAGAAATGTGTGAAGTGAACTATATCTCAGGTCCAGTGATCAGGTCGGTACATCAGAGCTGTCTGCTAGGCCCTTTCCTGTCCATTATGTAAGTCACAGACGTCACAAATGACATACACATCCTGTGTCTAAACAGATGTCTGAAGGACTACAGAGTGTGGAAAATCATTGACTGTGATATTAGTGTAATACAGACAGTATCTACACTTGCCAAAGATTGCTGCCACAGCCATGACAACACCTGCAATGATACAAAATGACGGGTGGATTTGTTACATCAGGAAAACAAACACACAACCCAAGTATAATATATGCATCACACCCTATAATCAGACCAATAGGTATGTGACCTGTGTCCTGGGGTAGATGGTATGTGGAACATCCACCAGCATATGGCCACAGTGCTGACTACTCCCTTGTATGTGACACAACTACTGAGTATGTGGAGGACATCCAAATCGCAGGCCATAATAGCTCCATAGTTCACAGCCTTCATCACATCAATAATTGAGTACAGTGCACCCTTCTTCATGTGACTTGCTACACATCTTTCAGTGATGTGTAACTGAAGTATGCCAACTTTACCACAGTGAGCTGTCACACATCTTATTGGCCATACCTAGGCATTCTTTTTGTGGTATAAACATTACTGTCTGATGGTGCAGAAACCCCATGAAGTTGTTACACCAGATGCATGTGTGATACCTGTTCTGGTGATACACACAGTACACAAATAATGGCATGGGTACTATTTGTGACAGTGTGAATTGTGCTATATATATATATATATATATATATATATATATATATATATATATATAAATAATATATGCCATGCACACCAGTCAACTAGCCTGTATCGATCATATCACGTACAGTTATAGCAGTGTCCCTCCTAACACCTCCAGTAGATGTCACTGTCAGGACGCTGTGTATGATTACTCTCATAGAGTGCATTCATGTCATATTAGAAGTACTTTTGTATTTGTGCAGAACCTTTCTGATCACTGTAAATCACATATGTTATGTCAGATACTTAGGATTACTTCTGGTGTTACTCTGATATTGTTCATGATTGTGCATGCTTCTTTCAATTTTGCCCATGAGCCTTTACCTGAATCCCACTTGCTGGAGCCCTCTGCTGAGATTACACTAATATTCAGGGAAATTAGTTTGCACAGCTTCACAAAATCCACCCTTCCCTGATTGTATATAACATTTCTGATAGATGTCCTGTGCTTTGTTCATGTAAGGATGCTTATCTCACACAGACATCCTCCCCTTTGTTATGTCACTTTGTGTGACAGTCATATAAAACACATGTCCACTGTGCAGTCCCACCTGTACCATATTGATAAGTGATTGGTGTTGCTGCTACAACCATCTTCCATTGACATGCCCTCATCGGTACATTAGGTTGTTTCACCTGTCCTCTTTCCCTCTGTTCATTCCTACAATTCATCTGTGTGTCAATATTCAATACACACACTTCCTCTGAGTGTTTAATTTACATGGCAGCCTATGTACCCTTACAGATCATTTACACAACATCGGGACAGAATTCCAGGAATGGGATTTCACAATACTGTGCACTGTATATACTGTACTCTACTGTGTTTGGACCATATACATCTCAAATGTCCAGATTTTTGCAGTATGTCCTTACTTTTGCCTTATGTCTTTTGTTCTGTTCCTTATAAAATGTGTGGTTTTCTGCCATATCACTGGGATGATCTCAGGACTCATGTCACTTAATAATTGCATACATTTCAGTTTCAGACTTCAAATCCTTCAGAAAAGGTATGTTAATACCAACTCCATGTTATTCTAGCACACTTCTAATGTGCAGATATATAGAATCTGTCCCAACTTTTGGTTCATTGTCCCCCCACTATGTCAGTCTTTGTCCAGATCTCTTGCATTAAGAGATTGACAGCTATGGAAACTTACATTTTAAGACTTGGTTATCACTGTGGAATTCCACGCAAACACGGTGACTGACTGTTCTCTGCTGTACACACGATTGCTATCCATGTTGCTTCACATAGATTCCTGCCTGGTAACATTGTTCCCAGCCACAAAACCAGGCTTATTTACATTTAAATGTGGTAAGTGGTATGAATATGTAATTAGCGCTGCTGCTTGCTGAGCATCACAGTGCACACATGTAAACTCTGTGTAGGCTTCATGTGAAGCCTACATGGAGTTTACTGAATCCCAGTGACCCTCTTTTTGGGAGGTCAATACATAAGCTTGCATCTTCAGGGAGATCATTACAGGAATGTTAAAAATATTACAATCTCTGCTCTTCTCTCATTAGGAATGTTCTGTTTCTTCACATTTTGTGTGCCTTTATAAAGCAGAGCACCAAACTTCCGTTTGATGCATTTACTAGGTTTTGAGCTTATCATTACCAAAACATATCAATATAATTGCTTGAAGCCAAGCCAATAACTCTTGCTTGTTTATAACAAATTTGTAGTATTTTCTTAAATTATTGTCATGCCTGTTGCTTCACTAGATACGATGTTGTGTTCTACTTATTGTTATGTAAGTATGCATAACTCTTACTATTTTTGAATACAATGTAGTATACTCACATATATGGCCAGGCGTAGCTTCACTTTCCATTTAAGGCGTAGAGATTTCTGCATAAAGTTTAATAAGGATGCATGCATTTCTTATTAAGTCAAAGCTGTGAACTGTCGTTACTACTAGTGAATCTTGCTTTGTGATTAATGTCAATTCATTTTGTAGTTGTTACATCAAATAAAAATAAAGCTTACATGGTAGACTGCATGTTTTAACTTTTTTAAATTTCCATGGAGTAGGCAAGAGAGCAGTAAGATGGACTTTGTCCTCCAATTTCTTTTTATCTTCAGTGAAAGCAAGCATTGCGTTCTTTACAAATGCTACATAACTCCAAATACATTGCTGAAGTTGTGTGTGTGTGTGTGTGTGTGTGTGTGTGTGTGTGCGTGCGTGCGTGCGTGTGTGTGTGTGTGTGTGTGTGTGTGTGTGTGTGTGTGTGTGTGTGTGCGTGTGTGCGTGTGTGCGTGTGTGTGTGTGTGTGTGTGTGTGTGTGTGTGTGTGTGCGTGCACGGGTTTTCTTCGTGTGCCTTCATTTGTTTTTCATTTCTACATTCTGGACTCAGTGACATGATTATCACTGGCACCAGTGACTGGATCAGTCAGCTAATGACATGCGGTGGTTTGTCACTGAATCACTGGCTTACTGAAATTGATCCAACAATGTAGTGAAAAATGGTGGGAGAGGGGAGGTCATCTGCCAAAATGGCACTGAAGCAGCTGTTGAAACATACATTAAAACTAAAGTTATCTACCTAAATCAGGGCATTTAAAAGATATGCATAACATACAATTAAATGGCAAAAAAAAATAAATTTAAGCTTTGTGTGATATACACTACAGTTGTTTACTTAAATGTAATACCTCGTAGTACTTTTCTTAAACAGCAATAATTTTGATAAAGTGAATTAGGTAGAAAGCTAAATTTAGTCTGCAACATTTTACTTTACTAAAGAACTATATTTACGATCACAAATTTAAACTCGTTTTCCTCACATGCATTTCCACAAATGCCCAACTGTTTTTATTATTCTGCTTTAAGAATGCTTGCTTATCAACAAAGCTCTCTCAGTAAATGAACAAAAGCATTTTACTCTTTTAGTAAGAGGTCTGCAGATGTGAAATTTATAGAATTATTAAACGCTCATAAATATGGTCTATGTGGACAATTGGTCATTTAGAACTGCAATTCTGATTACAAACATGACATTTCAAAGCTAGCATCAAAAGGACTTTTCTCCATGGAGACCTAATTATTTATACAGCCCCTGCTGAGAGCACTTTTATTTCCATATCATCCAGATTTTTATGTGCATATAAATGTTTTTCCTTTTATTTTAAACTGACTCATCTTATTTCTGAAAATAATTTTAGTTGTTTGATTAATTGCATAAACATTTCCAAAATCTCAAAGCCACGAAAAAATAAATCAGGCTTTAAACTTTAGAGTTGGTGGAAGAATTATGTGTCAGGTGATGTGTGTATGTGTGGGAGTATGTGTGTGGGTGAGTATGTGTTCCTAAAACGCCCATTCACTCCACTTTAAAATGTCTGTGTTCATGTATGTATATGTGTGTGATCACTTACACTCAAAGCATCCTGCCCCTCCACTTAAGCATAAACATCTAAAAGTTGGCATATCACATCCATTCCACCTTGAAATATCAACACTTTACATACCTCTTCACACATGCATATTGATAAAACTCTGTGCAACACATATATTCTTCATGATCCGACTTCTGAGTTTATGCATATAAATACGTGTATGTGTGTGTGTGTGTGTGTGTGTGTGTGTGTGTGTGTGTGTGTGTGTGTGTGTGTGTGTGTGTGTCTGTCTGTGTGTATGCATAGAATGATATATGTATATGTATGTATATGGGTCTACCTGAAAACACCGACACGCAAAAACACCGACAACGAGATAACCGACACCACAAAACCGATAGTTCAAAAACACGAAACTTCACATGCCTGACAAACCACAATCCCGACAATCAACAAAACAAAACAAGTACCTTTTCTGTAAAGCACACACGCAACACAAGCACACCAAAAACCTTACAAACCTACACTAAACCTTACATACACAACTATCTATGCACTAACCTTAACCCAAACCCTAACCCTAAGGCCCGTCACTATCGCACACTCACCTAACCCTCGCCCTAACCCTAACTCATTTAACCCGCCCCTAACCCTAAAGTCTGTCACTATTGCACACTTACCTTACCCGCATCCTGACCCTAACGTCTGTCACTATCACACACTTACCTTAACATGTCGGTGTTCTCAGCGTCGAGATTTTCAATCGTCGGTCATCTCCGTTGTTGATCTTCCGGTGTTGGTTACCTCATTATCAGCGTTGTCAGCATTTGGTGTTTTCAGGTAGACCCATATATACATAAGTCCCACAATAAATTCCAGCACTCCAAAGCATGATGTAGTCCAAAAGTCTTTTATTGATGTAACTCAAACAAAGACAACAGACAGATAATTTTTTCAAACAGCATTGTCAGTGTAGGCTATGAAAACAGTGCATGCAAGATGATTGTTTAATATTTCCGTTAAACTATGAAGTCTATTTCAAGTTTGTGGATGCTTTAACACTTTTTTTCTCTGATTTTGCCATGCAACACACTAAACACAAGAATCCATTTTATGTATATTAGAATAGGCTACTAAAATTGTACTTAGAGTGACAAAGTAGTATTTTGCTAGAAGTTGTATGCATAACAGAGGACTAATACCCCCTGTTCCTGTCACTTTCAACATCGTTTGACTGTACAATGGGTGTAAAACACACAGACACATTTCTGTCACTTTTACATTACATCAATAACACATGGCAGGGGCATGTTTGGTGTGGTCTAGCACATGTGAGCATATACTGTTGAAAAGCATGGGTACATACGATTATAATCCCCATCCCATCCTACTTTCTCCAAGCACTTTTGGTGTTTTACAATTTTGTCCCCTTGTGTGCACCCTACAGCTGACTACCAACTACACTCTGCCTGCTCACACTGTTTCAATTTACTTTTAGTATACCCTGGTACAATCTCTAGCAACCCCCCGGAATGTATGACCTCCAGTTGTGGATTGGAAAATGGAAGTAGTAAGGAGAGGAGAAGTTGGTAGCATTAAATATGCTGTCCTGTGCAGTAAATGTTTTAACTGGCAAAGCTACATTGAATTGGTAAATTACCACAAGGGAAAGAAACTCCATTTTAGAGAAATGTTAAAACACAGACAGAAATACCTTATTAGCACCACATTACCGTGTCTCTGAATAAAACTCTTCACTGTTAGATGTGGCAGTGTGAGTGTCCTCCCTAGCAGCTCATGTATCTTTTAGCAAATGCACTCCCTGCATTCAAACACACAAAATCAAACATCCACATGCACACACCCCACACACGCACACACACTCACCCAGACATTCCCACATATACATATCCAAACATCCACAAACAAGTTTCCCCATATTTGCTCACTCTGATGAAACACCACCATATTTAGTATGCTGTAACCACTCAGGTCAAAAACACACACATCCAGACATGCACTGCAAGTAGTTTAGCAGCTTGTTAACACAGAAAGACCCAATATAAAGGCATGTGGACAGAGTTGTCCAAATGGTAAAGGTATAAAAGTTGACAGGTGAAATAAATAAGCTCTTGCCAATAATGTCCAGGAGGTGACACACAATCAGCTTTCTGCAACTCTTTGAGGCCTTTCTGGTATTCTCTCTACCTTTAAGCATTCTATTTGTCACCCAATGCATAGGCTAATCCTTAAGGTCCAGTAGTCATACTAACCAGCCTAAGGCTGCCAAGTGTATACAGAGTGTATTAGGCAAGTCACGCTTGAAACATCTGTGCGACAAAAATTTTATAACCAAAGGCATTCTCCAACTTCTATGACTCTGAGTTAAAGAAACAAACAAACAAAAATAATCTTAAAGGTCTGCACTGATGACAAATAAGCCTGTATGGTATTCAAAGACCAGGAATTTACCACCAGTGATCCAGCTATTCTTCAACAATCAACCAAACGTTTGGGGGAATAAAGGTTCCTAGCAGCTCTGCATCCCGAGCTAACTGGCAAAACTTTATAAAATGAAAATGGAAAAGACTATTAGCTATACCATTGGCACAACCTGGTAAACAAATGCCAGAAAAAGATCAATTGATTTGCAAGTGCAACAAAACTATTAGCCTAATGACAGACTGCACCCACTTGCACATGGACAAACACTTATTCAGAGCATGGATCACTGAGAAGTTTTCCAAACAAAATTAAATCCTGGAATTTTGTAACTGAGCCTTCCACACCAGCAACCCAATTGTAAAAGTATCAAGAAAGGTATTGCCCTTCCTCCATTTGACTGTCCAGGACTTTGGCCATTTGGCAGCAAACCAACTACCTTTAAAATATCCCCCATCCCAACTCCTACAGCCACATCCATGAATAGCTTGAAGCTTAATGGATGAAACCCAGGATGATTACCAAATAGACATGTCATTAAACGTGTTCAAAAGAGTATGCCACAGGTGAAGGTTCTCCTTGACTCTGTAAGTTATTCATACCTCAAAGTGTTGGGGGCTGTTACCTTTGAGTAAATTAGAGATAGACCAAAGAAATGTCCTGCCTGGGGCAATGGCTCTGCAAGAAAAGTTCAATAGGCCATGTAGCTGCATGATGTCTCCTATACTAGTTTTACTGGACCCACAAAACTTCAAAATTGTGGCAGGGAGTTGATGTAACTTGCCTTTTGGAGGATTGAAGAACCTTGATGTGACATCTACTGCCAGACCTAAAAATGTCTGTTCATAAATCAGCCCTGCTGACTTATCTTCAGCCAAGAGTACCATCAAATAAGCAAAAATATCCAGAAGCATTGACATCCTCTCAGTGGCCCCCTCTTTGCCTTCCTCCACTATTAGAAAATCAACCAGATAGTGGACCACTGATTGCTGGGCAGCTGTCTGTTGCCAGCACCAATGTACGGCCATGCTGGGTGAATACATCAAAAGTAGCACAAGCTACCAAGCACCGCATGTGCCATTATGCATGAAACTTAACAGTGGTCAGCTCTCTTGCTTGATAGGAAGTAGGTACAAAGCCAACTGTATATCTAGTTTACAGAGCCAAAGATTTGATTTCCTCAAAATCCCCTCACCACTTGCTCCAGTGAAGAACAGTGCATTTTAGATTGATCCCTGTAAAAGAAATCATTGACCGGCGAATGCTAAGTCTGAAAGAGGTAGTGAATCAATCTAAATTCCTCATCTTTCTTTTTTGAGAATAGGCCTATAGGGGAAATTTTAAATGAAGACTGTGGGTGTGAAAAGGGGCCCATTACTCTATTGGCATAGCTCTTTCTCAATTAAACTGGATGAAATATCCTTGTCATCCTTGACAGATGATAAATTCTTAGCAGGAATAGAATGTAAAGGAACTGAAGAACCAATCCAGAAACTGTTTTCAAATCTTTCCATAAGAATGGTGGCAGCTTTAATGTCTTGGTACATTGAAAGCAACTGAGACAAACTGCCTTGTTCGATTGGGAAGTGAGAATGCCTGCCATCTAGCCTGACCCCTTGATATACTGAGTCTTTGACTGTGCAAAAGCTGTTTATCCCTAATTGAGATGTTCTGGCCAAGGCAATGCTATTGTCATGATAAGGAGTCAATTTTATATACATGCAATGGGCTGCTTTAGCCCAGTATTGAACTGATGGATGACCTTTACTACAGGACGAGCATAAATGAGCAAACTTACATGTGGACCTAAAACATTTCCCTTTGTTGAAGGCACAACAAAATTTTTCCTCCCTTTGACTTCTTATTAAAGCTTCATTCTTAAAAGTATTAGGTCTATCCAACATAACACTCAACCAAATGTCCAGATGCCTTTGTTCCCACTTAATAGATTTGTATGAGGCCTTAGGTTTCCTAAATTTCTCATCATATGATGCTCAGGCTGTACCCTCTTTAATGTGGTGAGCTTCTCTAATGGCCAAAAATAGACTAGCAATAGTAGTGTCTGACTGGGATCTTTTACCACTGTAATACCCATAAATACCACAAAACCTAAAGACCATGTATTTCAGTTCCTAGTCATGGGCTTGACAGAGGCTTTGTTCCCTATGGTTGTAAGAGCTGCCAATAGATCTTTTGCCCCAGGATTCTCAGTATCAATTATATGATGAATACTGTTGGTATCAACTAAATCAAATAGGTCCATAAAGTCTCCTTTAGGGATTTTCTTCTTGATGTTCACTGGGGGTCTATATTAGATCACCGAACACTTAAAAAACTGAACAGTGATTAATTGACCCTATGTAAGTGAAAGCTTACAATCTCAAACTGTCAGAACAGTAATTCTTTTCCAAGGGGAAAAAAAAATCGCTGTTCCAAAACACATACACACAAAACAAGCACACCAAACAAACAGCAATCCACACACATACACCTAAAATCTGACACCTAACCCTACACTAAACTATGCACACACCACTAACTATCCACTTACCTTAACCCAAACCCTAGCCCTAAGGTCCGTCACTATCACACACTCACCTCACCCGCTCTCTAACCCTAACTCACCTAACCCGCCCTAACCCTCACGTCCACACAGTCGCACACATACCTAACCCGCACCCTAACCCTAACTCACCTAACCCGCCCTAACACTCACATCCACACAACCGCACACTTACCTGAACACAACCTGTAACTTTCCACCACAGCACTGAAAATACCAAAGCAACAGAAACAGACAACCAAATTCTTTCCCTAGGAAAAAAATTGGTTTTCTGCTGCTTCGATATTTTAAGCTTTCACTTATATAGGGTCGATTAATCACCGTTCACTTTTTTAAGTGTTCGGTGATCTAATATAGACTCTTCACTGGGCCATGCACAGTAATGTGAGAACCTTTGAGATGTGGTACTGAAAGAGTTTATTTTGGCTATGGGAGACAAAAAGTGTGTGATAATGAGATCAGGATCAGCTAAAGCAGTCTCTTTTGCCAGAATAGGAGGGACAGCCACAGTGTGCTGGCAAAGTAAAGACAGTAGTGAGACTGGACTAGGGAAAACTCTAACCTGGTGGCTACTAGTCAATGTGGTACCAAAATTTCTCTTCAATGCAATGTCAAATATTTTCACTCTATCCTCTTCAGGAAGTGAATGGAAAAACTCTTCAAGGTATTTGCCTGCTAAATGCCCCCATTACCCCAAACTCAGATGCCCTTCCCTTGTCATTGCTTTCAGTGTCAGCAATGTCATCTGCCCCAGGAATTAAATTCTCCCCAATGTTTGGGTACCATTATTAGCCCTTCTCCTTGTCTTTTTTGGAGGGTTGGACCTGGGCAGCAGCTCCTCCTCTTCAACTGACAAAGAGTTCTTCTTGCTAACCAAAATTTGATCCTGTGTCTGGGCCACCTCTAAATCAGAAAATAAACCTGGAGCTTCATGGGTTATCCTGTGCCATCTGTCTGTGAGCATCTGAAGAGACAAAAGACTTGAAATTGAAACCCACTTCACATAAATAATCTAAAGCAACCTAGATACTTACATTAAATATCCCATTAACGAAATAGTAATTATTACCAAAAGTTTTTTTCTAATTCCTTGAATGATCCTAGTTTGCAAACATCTGGAAATTTAGTCAGCCAGCAGCCATTGACACTGGTCTTTACTTCAGAGAAATAAATGACAAAAATGAGCTGTCCCAGGACCAGTCCCTGAAGGACTCCACTTGTGACTGGCCTCTTTGTGGAGGCAGGGTCCCCAATTCTAACTTGGCCCTGTCTTTCAGCCAACTGGCTATCCCCTGGGAGACATAAGGTTTAATACCTAACATCTTGAGTTTGTCAACAAAGCCTCAGTGGGGTATTGTGCCAAATGCCTTGGCCAGGTCATTGTAGCAAGTGTGAACCATTTTGCCCTCATTCATTGCTTTGGTGATCTTCTTCAAGAAGTCCATCAAGATGAGTAGGCATGATCTGCCCTTGATGAAACCAAATTGAGTTGTGTCCAGTGTCTGTATGTTTCTAACATCATTACTGATAATTTTCACTATAATTCTTTTCATGGCCTTGCATATAACAGTAGTGAGGCTTATGGGCTGTAGTTTCCAGTGTCTGTAGATGGCCCACCTTTGTGCAAAAGGATGACTGCTGCTGTTCTTCATTAGTGAGGTACAGATCCTTTTTGGAGGTTAAAGTTAAATAGCAATTCCGGGGGGGGGGGGTGATAAGTCATTTTCATGCTATTTAGAAGACATCCTAGGATACTGACTGGGCCCATTGAGGTAATGTTTTTCTCCTTACAGAAAACATTAAGGTCCTGCTCCCTAGTTATAGTAGGGAGAATTATATTTGATGGTATTTCCTGAGGGAAGGTTGTGGGGGGAGGATAAAGCTGAAGCTGAATTTGTAGACCAGTAGGTTTGCTTTATGTTCTGGCTCTGTATAGGTGGCTCCATTAACAATGAGCTTCGCACAAAATTGTGTATTGTCTTTGAGGTTGTGAACATAGCTGAAGAATGCCTTGTGGTTGTCCTTGGCCTAGCAGGCCAAATTTACTTTAAACTTGGCTTTGGGAGACTATTTGTCCTCTGGGTTTCTTCTTTAATTTGATGAGAGTGCTTTATCCTGCTGGAGCTACACCTCCTATTTTTTGCCATGGATTTCTTCCTTCTGTTTTACAGCTCACTGATTTTGTGATTCCACATGGGATACAGCTCACTGATTTTGTGATTCCACATGGGATACAGCTCACTGATTTTGTGATTCCACATGGGATACAGCTCACTGATTTTGTGATTCCACATGGGATACAGCTCACTGATTTTGTGATTCCACACGGGATGCTAGTTTTATGAGCTAGTTCTGTACTTCTTCCTGCCTCGGTGCAGCTACTAACGTGCACATATAGAGTTTCTGTGAACAGTTCTGCATAGGCAGCTGTGTTCTCAGCGTTTCTGGAGCTTGAAATTTTGTCAGGTTTTCACTTAATAGAAGGAAGTTAGCCTTAGAGTATTTCTTGAAAATTCCACAGTTAGCTGGGGTTCAGGGTTTTATTTTTACATCACAGGAGACAATATTGTGATCTGACCTTACCAGAAAAGACATTGCACTAGGGGGTGTGCAACACTTATCCATATTAGGGAAGATCAGATCAAGTATGTTTGCACCCTTGGTCAGTGTATTGACAATTTTGTCCTGGGAGTTTATGTATTAAAATCCAGGAATCTCTGCACCTGCATGTTTGGTTCTATATATGAATTCCATTTAATACTGGAGTAATTAAAGTCACTTATGAATATGGTATTAGGTTGGATGGTAAGTGTTTCTAATAAGGTTAAATACAAGTTTTGGGATTTCTGGGTAATAGTTGGGACCTATAGCTTGCAAGGAGGTGCTATGATGATTTGAACATGGAGATATTCAAATGCATGTTCTTGTCTGACTAAACTTGAGGTATATTTATTTTTCATGTAAATCAAGACACATCCACCTTTAGTCCCTGTCTGTGTAGTAGCTGGTCTAAATGTGTGGAAGGCATTATAGCATTGCACTGCTGATGTGGTCTCTGTGGCTTTAAACCATGTCTCAGTGATCTCACAGACATCACATTCTCTAGGGTCGGGAGAGCTTGTAGAAGTACAGTTTTTTTGTCTAGACTGCTAGCACTTTTTTTGGTTTTGGTATGCTCTGTCAGAAGTACTTACATTTTGGCATTGCCTAAAAAGGGCACTATGGGGGAAGACAATGTTTTAGCTAATATTTCCTAGCAGGGAGAGGTGCACACCATCCCTGAAAAAGGATCATGGTCTGTTGACCATACTCTGAGAGCTCTATGATGTCTCACTTCGTATAGTCTTGGGAGGTACATCTCAGGTTATTTACACCCACACAGACTATGACTAAGTATTGTGGTTCAATTACCTGCATGCATGCATATTGTGATGGATCCTGGCCCCTGATAAGCAAATGACTGTGAATTTCTCCTTACTCAGTTTGGTGACAGGGACATCATTGTGTCTCACAATGGAATGTCTGATGACTAGAATGTTGTATTATGTGGTAGCTTGCCTTATGAGCTTAGAAATAGAGGCTCCATGAGATGTGGCTGCATGAGTTGATGTGGGTGTTGATTTGAAAGAGTGCATTCGGGACTACTAAGGGCATTCTTTATGTGTACTTCATCTAAAAGGTATTTAGGATTTAGGAAGGTTACATTTAAGTGCCTCAGCATATGTAGGTCTATCATATATGGGTCTATGTATCTGCTTTGTACTGTGTGTGATGGGTGCAGCCTGTGAACTACTGTTAACCTGATTGACATTAGGAGTGCTTTTATGTGAGAGCTTTGCCTCCAGTGACATTGTGTAAATATATCTCTCATATACCTTATCAGTTTGTTTGAGAAATATCATGTTGTCAGTAAACAAGAGGCAATTTCTACATTGCCTAAGGATCCCTATATCCACCAAGCTGGCACCAGAGATAGTGGGGAAGTTCATATCCATTGCAACAGGCCCTTCATTATTAATTAGATGATTGCAGTGTGAATATAATATAATGTCAGGAGTATCTGGTTTGTAACTCTGGAGGCAGTGCTTGTTACTGAAAATTAGTTGTCCTGTGTGCAACTAGGTATTGGTGAAATTTCAAGGGTGTCACAGGAAAAAAATGTCAATTCAAGTTGTCTGCATCTAAAAAAGGGCACTGCCAGACACTTGAGGGAAAACTAATAAGAAGACCGTGATGATTTACAGATGAAGTGATTAGGGAGATATTCTGAAGATAGGCTAGACAGCAGCTAATCAAGCAGTACTTACTGAGAAGAAAGAATTATCTTTATCAAGAATGATGAAAGGAGGGAATTTGCTGATTGGCTACTGCCTGGCTATTGCTAGTGCTGGTCTCATCATGGCTTCATGTTGCTGGGACACAATGCTTCTTTGCTTCTTCTCCCACTAGAAGCAAAAGAGTAGCACTAATCCCAAAATGAAAAGTAAGCCACAGGCTCTTCAGTGATTAACTGTCTTGTCTCAGATGATGCAAGAGGCCTTAGGCTTGTTGTGTCCTTTTCCCGGAACATTCCTTGAATAGCAACCCAAACAATCAAAAAGGTACAACACAGACACTGTCTAATCAAAAATAGTCAGGAGTCAATGCACTGTGTTCCTTCTCTCACCAGAAGCAAAACGTAAGCACAAATTCCAGGCTGGCTCCTATGAAGGTATCGGGCTTTCTGGTGATCAGTAGTGTCAAGGAAATAATGTCCCTATGCTTTGCCTCTCACCAGGAACAAAACAAAAGCAGTAATCCCAAGGAGACTACTGAGAGACACAGTATGGACTATCCAATAATTGGTGGCCTTGGACTAGATGTTACAAATTTTAAAGGTGCAATGAAAACAGTAGTTTACTATCCAAGATTTGCAGTGTGCACTAAACAGACAGATATGAAAAAGGGAGCATATTAACATTTATCTATATAAGTGGAGATCCACAAATTTTAAAATGGCAAAATAGACTGGAAGGGGGTGAGCACTTTGTATTCTGGCTTAATGGAAAACAGTGAGATGGCAAATAAATTTAAATAGCTGATGGGGAGTTGTTTAGCAAAAATATACCATAGTGCTTATTCATAATAGCCAATGAAAGAGGAGAGAGAAGCAAATATGTGGTGAAATGAACATAAGGAGCAGGCAACTAGAAAGACAGTTGCATTTAAAAAACAACAGCAGCAGGCTGTGAGGGTTGGAGAAATTTTAATTTCTGGTATACTCACAAGAGACACAGCTGTGGTCTCTTTCCCAGTTTAAATATGCAATTAAAAACAGAATACAAGTAAAACACAGTGTAATGAAAATAAACCAAAATATACCAAATAGAAGAAGACAGTGAAGCATTATAAAATATAAGAAAGCAAAAACAAATTAACATTTCTCTCACAGCAGTCTATGGCAGAGTCTGAATATTTAGTAACTTTATTTAATATAGCCTTATCCTTAATTGATGGAAACATTTTTATAAAGCCTAAAATGCATTGTTTCTTATTGTATAACTTTATTATTCTCATACTCCACCATTTACGTAATGAGCTTCTTTAGAACATTTAACAATTTCTTTACTTGCTTTTATACCTGCAATCAAGATATTAGTTACTAACTCAGTGCAGTTGAAGGCTACACAATTGTAAATCAGGACACTTTAATCTAGAACATTTAAAAGTATAAAAATTATCCCAGTTCTATTTAAGCATTTTAATTGATTATTAAGGATTATTTTTACATGTACAAATGTATTTCTGTCTTTTAGTTTTGCCTTTATGACATACCATATTATATGATTTTCTCTGGTAGGAATGGGAAAACTACTTCAGATGCAACCCCCCTGCTTTGAAAATGCATAACATGATGACAGAAAAATACAAGAAGGTCTGGCTGTTAGGCAGATACACATTAATAAATTTGAGTCCATGCTGATTACCCTGAAATAAAATGAAGTGAACTCTTTGTGATATCCATGTTAGTAAACCTGAGTGCATGTTCACTACCCCAAAATAAATTTAAGTGAACTCTCTGTGATATTAAGGATCACTCAGGACTATTGCAGGCCTACTACTACCTGATATAATACAGAAATGTGTGAGTCAATTTGGGCATGTCTGTGCCATTTACTACCATGGCAGCAACTGATGAGACATGAAAAACTACATGACAATCACATTTCTCACTTTGTATGCAAAACAGCAACACTATTAACTATATTATATTACACCAGACTGGGGCTGTCATATGAGTTACGATTCAAATATTGATTTAATCAACAAATTGTATGATAATGCATAGTATATAGATATAGAATGTATACATATTTATAAATAGCTTTAACTTTTAGTATTTGCTCTTGAAACAAATAATCTTTCTGGTGTCTAAGTGTCTTAATTGACCCTTCCCTACCTATAAACTATTCAGTGACTATTGATAGGAGTAGCAACTGTTACTACAGACATATTAGATAATGCAATATAAGTATCTGGCATATCAGAAAGATCAGGAGAGTTACAGGCTGGAAAAATGTCTCATTCAGTTCTGTAAATAAGGTTCATTCTACCTGATTGATACTTGTGTTATTTTATTTTATTTTATTTTATTTTATTTTATTTTATTTATTTAACATTTGTTTACGGGGAAAGTCTGACAGGGATAGAGCCCATTTTCAGCAGAGGGCATAGAAGAAACCCTACAGATGCATGTCTTTGGAATGTGGGAGAAAATCGGAGCACCTGGAGGAAACCCTCCTTACAGAAGGCATAGACTAGCTATCTCAGGTAATTACCCTGAAAGTCCATATCTAATAGCTGAATGAAGTCCCCATTTTTGCAGTTGTCTTAAATTGCATCTAAACATTTGACAAGCTTTAGTAGAATTTATATTAGTGAATTAGCAGTGATTGGATTCATTTTCTACTACTATCACTGAAGTGCATCTTGAGGGGGTGCTACATACTTCAATGTGTCATCTTTGGATTAGATAGTGGTAGTTCAAGTGGTTGCGAAAGATCTAATAGACCTATCAAAAAGTAGAGCTTTAATCACATTTATTTAAACAATAAGAACAAGATCAAAAACTTCATACTTTGTTTCAAATATTTTTAGCTTAATTTAACAATCATGTAGTGGTCATATTGTCTAACCATATCTCTGTCTCTCCTTCGTCTATTTCTCTACCTAAATTCCTCTCTGCTGAAATCCTTGTCTCTTGCTGTAAATTAAATAAGCATAACACTAGGTATAATTGCACTATATATTCCCTGAGGAAATAACATCCCTATTCTGGAAGACATCCTCCACTCGGTATCTAGTTTGATTTCTCATGAAATTATTATTGGTGATGTCAGTATTAACTGGCAAACCTTCACATCAGACTACCCTTCCACTAGTATCAATCTATGTGGTTTCAAACAATTCATAACTTCCCAACCTCACTTCAACAAAGCTAACAGCACTGGGACTACTCTGGACTGATTCCTAGTCTCAAATCCAAACCTTTATGACTCTCCAAAAACCCTCACAGACTTCTTCAGTGATGGCTATCCCACCTATGTTCAGAGACTAGCAACTAACCATATCAAGCAGCTCCTTTATAAAGACAGCTGTAAATTCTCAAATTTCAATTCCAAGACCTTCAACGACCTCCATAATGACATTAATTGCTCCATCATCTATTCCCTACCACTGGATAATGCTGTTTTAAAATTTAATACAATATTTCATGACATCTTCAATAGCCTTGCTCCTATAAGAAAAAGGAGAAGTCACCCAATTATCCTGGCTATCCCCTTCTTGTAGACAATCTTGTGTGAGTTTCCTCCGGGTGTTACAATTTCCTCCAATAATCCAAAGACATCCATCTGGAGCATTTCTCCCTGGACCTCCCCTGAAAATGGGCTCTGTCCCAGTTGGACTTTCCCAGTAAACAAATGTTAAATTAATAAAAATCAATAAATTACTGTATAAGAAAGACAAAGCTTAGAGAAACTGGCAAAAATAAAAATCTCTAACTCACCTACAGACTTACAAACAATTTCAAAACATGACAAAAAAAAAAAAAAACAAGTTAATGTTGATAAGAAATATTATTATTATTTCATATATCAAATAAATAAATTACTGTACAAGAAAGACAAAGCTTGGAGAAACTGGCAAAAATAAAAATCTCAAACTCACATACAGACTTACAAACAATTTCAAAACATGACAAAAAAACAAGTTAATGTTGATAAGAAATATTATTATTATTTCAACCCACAGGATAACCAAAAACACAACCCCCCAAAAATTTGGTCGACTATCAAGAAAATATTATACCCTGGAATTCCTAGTACCCATACCCTTGTCTAGTCATGACACCCTTAGAAATTGCTTCTAAATGTAACTCCCACTTTATATACTCAATAGCCACCCTCACCCAAAACTCTGTACAGAATCCTTCCATGCCTGACAAACTTCAAAGCCCTAACAATGCCATTTTCATCTTAAAGTCTGTCCCTACTTTCTATATAAAAAATTATTACACAAACTTAAGCCCTGCTCACTCTCTGTAGACAATTTCCCATATGAATATCTAAAGATTGCTGCCCCCTCTATTACCTACCCTATATCTATCTTGAGCAATCCATTTGTGAGTCATATGCCCCATCTCTTTGGAAAAAGTTATATCATTCCTCTTCATAAATGAAGAAACTCCACTGAAATAACAGGCTTCAGATGAACTGCAATCTTGTCCCCTCTTTCCAAGATCTTAGAAAAATGTATTCATAAACAACTTTTACAATGCTTACTCCAAGAAAATCATTTAACCCTAACCAACATGACTTTCACCCAGATCATAGCACAACAACTGTCATTTTTACATTTTTGGACCTCGTCAGAGATAACAACAATTAGTTTTTTTCCCTCTTTTTAGATCTTTCTAAAACTTTTGATACCGTCTTACATTTCAAAATATTCTCAACAATGTCTGCTTTAGGCTATTCTAGTACAACAGTCACTTGGTTCTCTAGCTACCTATCTAACCAGCTACAATCAGTTAAATGTCTCTCTAATTACTAATTTTTAATCCCAGTTAATACAGGTGTTCCACGAGGCTCTATACTTGGCCCTCTTCTTTTTGACATATTTATAAATTATCTACATACATCCTGTCAACAAGCTACACTTATACAATATGTAGATGACTTCATTGTCATTTGCTCATCTAATAGTGCTTCCCAGTTAAAGTCTATCACTCAGCAGGCTTTTAACTGTATTGAAAACTGGCTTAGTGACAATAAGCTTTTCCTAAATCCAAATACAACAAAACTGCACTTATTTCTCCCCAAATCCCAAACACACATAAGCGAACCCTTCAAAATATCCTCTCTCAACAATACTGAAACTGAAGTTGTACTTCACATAAATTTACTTGGTGTCATAATAGATCATCAACTGAAATTTGATCTCCATATTCAAAAGTGCATGAAAACAACACACCACAAACTGGGCATGCTCTGTAGATCAAAAATACTCTTTACCAACTCCTCAAGAGTTAATCTAGCCAATACTTACCTCCTTCCTTCACAGCTATATGCCACACCCATTTTCACCAGCATTCATATCTCCCTAAGGTCAAAACTTAAGCTTTGCTATAACAACATAACTAGATTTGCAGCCAGTCAGTCATATAACTCCTGCCACTGCTCTGCCCTCAGATATTTAAACTGGCTTGGGTTAACTCACTACCTCAAGTTCACCAATCTACTCCTTGCTCATTAAATGGTATGCAAATTTTCATCCTGCCTAGCAACCAGCACCATTCTTAACCACTTCCTCTCTAATTGCCCTCTTTGCTCATCTGAGAAACACCACCTTGAAATCCATATCTATATTCCTACTCATTAGTCAATGTCTGGAACAATATTCTTAAAGATATTAAAGAAATGCCATGTAGTCATATATTCAAACAATTTCTAAAGAGATTTGTCCTTACGTCCTGGCTCAGTACATGTCTTACATCAGGCTGACACTACCAGTTAATCCTTCCCTCACTTCCTTTCTCTCTACCTCCTCTTCCTTCTTCCTTCCTTCTCTCTTCTTCCTTCTCTTTCCCATTCATTTCTGCCTTTCTCTTATTAGCCAAAGCACCAGTTACTTTTCTGATAACTCCCTACTTTAACTCCATTTCCTAATCTCTCCAACTGCAAAATCTCTTTTCTTTCTTAGTCTTTTGCCTATATTTAAAATGCTTAACATTTTTACCAATGGTTATCACTATTGATTGTACTTTACTAGGTCTTCAATATCTTAAGATTGTTGTTTAATATTCACTGTATGATTTTCTGATCTGACTTTATTTATCCAGCATGTCAGCTCTACTATTTGTTACTGCATTTCATGTGATAATAATATGACATTTATTAATTGAACTATGCATGTTTTAGCTTTTCTCCCTGGGCCTCCACTGAAAATGGGATTCATGCCCATTTGGACTTTCCCCGTAAATAAATGCAAATAAATAAATAAAGTACACATAACATTTCTCTCAAACAGAGATAATATCATTACATAATTAAGCATACTTCCTTTGCTTATCATGTAATACCTTTACATCTTGTCATCTATATTCTCCAAACTACATATAACTTACTTAAATATGTATACCTGTGTACGTCTCCAGTTTTTATATACAACATAACCACTGCACTATTGACTCACCCACTCAAATATTTAGTACATTTGTTAATATTTCTTGACAAATTATCCAGAATTGTTGTACAAGTTTACTTTAAAGTGTTCAGGTGTTTGTAATTCTGTGCAACAGCATGACTTTTCCTTAGTAGTTCTAAACATCATTAAGACTTAAACAGCCATTTTTCCATGACCTAATTTTCAAATAAAGTCTTTCATAAGTTGAAATCTCCTATTTTCATTCTTTTTCTTTTCTTTAGGTTTCTGATATGTTTCTGCTCTATTTGGTCCCATCTCTGTGCATAATATGTACCTAATATCATACACATCCATTGAATAATTTATAATTATACTAATTAAAACTAAATGAGGTTTGGTAACAAACCAATTTGTCCAGGGACATCTTCAGGTGGGGGTTAGGTAGAAATAGTAGTGGGAATTAAGAGGGTAGAATCACAAGTCCCAAACTGCACCTAAGCATGTAGGTGCTCTAGCACAATGGTGTAACTAGGAGGAGCAACAGACATGAAAAGGGTGTGTGTAAGGCATGTTGTAAGCACATTGGAGCCCTAAGGCACAGAGATAAGCTTAGCTAAGCACAGCTAAGCAAGGGTGTGTGTCTGAGGCTGTATTGACATATTTCATGAACTGAGGAGCATGTTTGCACCCAGTGGAGGTCCATTTCTTACTGTTAACATAAGCTAAATGGGTTTGCATGGTGCACACCCAGTCTAAAAAAAAAACAAACAAAAAACGGAAATAGTAGGACTGTTAACATTTGGATACCAGGTTTGCACAGTGAGCCTCGGGGCTTAAAAAAGGGGGAAATGGGAAGGGGAAAAGAAAAAAAAGGAAAATAGTAGAATTAAAGCAATCAAATACAAATAACATAGCTGGCAGGTGAAATGCATCATAGTCAGCCAATCATATGGGCAGCATCTGCAGCACAACAGTATAAAATATGGAAATACCTTACAGTCTGTTTTTTTCACATAAACTCTGCACCATTAGTGTACACATGTGGGGGAGTTTTAACTGGAAAAATGTTAGGGGCTGCCATTGCTTTGATCCATCAGTATGTGCTAGAGGCTGATGGCAGAAAGGAGGATAATGCTGACAACCAGCTCAGTCCAAGGATTAAGAGCAGAGTGTTCAGACCCAGGGTAACTTACCAAGGGCTACATGATCTGGAGATAGTGGAGCACTATAGGGTGGACAGAGACATACTTCAGCAAATCACCGAGCTGTGCCAGCCTCAACTCAGACCTAGAACCAACAGAGGGGAACCCATCCCAGGGCATACCAAGGTATGTTTAGCCTTAAGAATTCTAGACGCAGGTACTTTCCAAAGACCTACTGGGGACATCATAGGGGTCTCACAGGCATCTGCATCCAGAGTACTCCACCAGTTCCTGGATGCCATGCTACCACATGCTGGTGAGCACATTTACTTCTTCAACACCCGTGAGGAGAAGACCAGCAATATGGGTCTCGTCCACCATGAAGCAGAATACCCGTATGTATGGGGTGCCATAGATTGCACACTCATCCACATCAAAGCACCACCCAGTGAACAGGGTAGGGTCTCCATAAACTGCAAGGGATTCTCCTCCATTAACTGCCAGGTCATGTGCAATGCCCAGGGCATTATTATGAATGTGTGTGCTGGCAGCCCTGGAAGCTATCACAACTCCCACATTTGGCATTTGTCACAGCTGTACCAGGCATTTGCCAATTGGGGCATCCCGTATGGCCATCTGGTGAGGGATGCAGGCTATGCACTGGAGCCATGGAAGATGACACATCAGAAATGCACACACACCCACAAAAGAACGCTTTGTACTCTATAATGGGTCTAATGAGTGATGAGTAGAGGGGAACAATAACCTCTTTTTTTCTGGATGAGAATCCTTTTGTGATGAGATGAGCCACGTAGAAGGATTTCCTGACCACTGTGGCTATGTGATTATCAAAGGAGAGACTACTGTCCACCTGTGTCCCAAGGTCTCTTATCACATTTTTGGCATTAAGTAGACTACCAGCTATGTGGTAGTTCATGGGTACAGAGTTTTTACCAAAAGGGATGACAATACACTTTTTGGCATTGAGCTTCAGGCCATGGCTTTGACACCAGGTATCTGTCTCAGTGAGGCCCTTTTGTAGTTTGTCCACATCATTAGGAGTTTTTATTATGGCTCCTAGTTTGCAGTCATCTGCAGACTTTGTTAGCCAAAGACATTCTGTGTTGGCCTGCACTTCAGAGAAGTAGATACCAAACAGGAGAGGAACCAGGACTGAACCCTGTGGTACTCCACTTGTCACTGGTCTGATGTCGGATTTGGAATCCGCTACTTTCACAGTGTGGGTTCTGTCCATGAGCCAGTTGGCAACACATCTTGTGACATAGGGATTTATACCTAGTTTAGTGAGCTTATCTATAATTCCAGAGTGGGGGATGGTGTCGAAAGCCTTGGTGAGATCTAGATAAGCTGTGTGAACCATTTTACCCTCATCTATGGCTTTTGTGACTGCTTCAAAGAAGTCAATCAGGTTTAGGAGACATGATCTGCCTTTTACAAATCCAAACTGGGAAGGGTCCAGAGTTTGGAGATTACCAATGTCTTTGTTTATGAGTTCCACGATGATACGTTCCATGGCCTTGCAGACCAGGCTTGTCAGGCTAATGGGGCGGTAGTTCCCGGGGTCCGTCATGGCTCCACCTTTGTGGAGTGGGATAACCATCGCAGTGCGCCATTCAGTGGGTACAAAGCCTGAGGTGAGGCTATGATTGAACATGGTACTTAGGTAGGGTGCCAGTTCATTCTGTAGTTCATGTAGAATGCAGCCTGGGATATTGTCAGGTCCCATGGATGCTATGTTCTTGGCTTTGGAGAGTGTGTTTTCTACCTGTGCAGCCATGATTATAGGAACTTTGCATTCTTCCGGTATAGAGATGGGCCCTCTAGGGGGTGAGAGGGGGGTAAAGTTAGCACTGAACCTATCTGCTAGGATGTTGGCAATATCAATTGGTTTTGTATATTTAGTGCCATTGTGCTGTAACTCAGAGCAGATCTGAGTGTTCCCATTTAGATTCTTGACATAGCTATAGAATGCTTTGTGGTTGTCTTTAGAGTCAGTGGCAATTTTGTTTTCGTAACTAGTTTTGGAGGATTTTATGAGGGATCTCAGCTTCTTACTGAGGTTGCCCTGTCACCACAATAAACAGAACATGCTGGAGGGATAGATTCCTGTCCCAGAGACTTCCCATACTCTGGAACAGACTACCTATCTATGTCAAACAGAGCTCCTCATTAGCACTCTTCAAGAAAAATCTTGATGATTGGATGGGAAATGGGAAATTCACCCCGGGGATCACTTCTGTGGCTCTGCTTGACAGGAGCACAGGAAAATCATTTTCTTGGTGGCGAAAGCCAGGGTACATTTTTTGGATAGGCTTGTATGGGCCCAAGGGCCGATAGCCTAGTACCTACCAATGAACCTATGAACCTATAATGAGGCACATGCACAAACCAGGATCATTATACAGTGAGTGTTTGGGATGCTCAAGTCATGGTTCCACTGCCTTGACATATCTGATAGAGCCTTGCAGTACTCTTCAGCCACATGTGCACACATGTTCATAGTATGTGCCATGCTGCACAATATGATCCTGCAGAAATAGCTGCAACAGGAACAGCATGTGGAAGGTTCACACAGCCCACCCCCATTACCAAGGTCCCCACAGGCACAGAGGGACTCACAGGAGGAGGCCCCTGAGCCTGCTCCTGTAGGCAGATGGAGGTGTGCCCAGTGCTTGGGAAGGAGGCAATGCATAGCACACACACTGACACTCTAGGGACCCTAGGGACTGACACCTCTTTCTCTGACTCACACGCAGTAAAATGGATGACACACACATCACATTACTTGTAACTTACCATGTACAGGTAGAGTACTGTGCGTATCCAATATAGGTGGCCCTCAAGCACTGTCCTCACAACTGCCGCAAGCACAAGGTAAGTCACTTTTCTTAACAACAAATTAATGGATTAGTATGTTTTGCTAGCATATCTATGGTAATGCTGCATGCATGCATGGGAACAGGGTGGCCTACTGGGATAGCAGCATACAACTGACAGCTATGTGGGACACCAGGAAATTTCTGGACAAAACTAGCCTCCACACACTACAGAGTAGAACCCAAGATGGCAAATCCAACTGCAGTATATGTGTGTGGACAACTAACTGGGGGGGGGGGTCATAGGTCTCAAGCATGGATGTCAGGGTGGGGGTGCCATACCCACCCCTCACACCCACACATCAAGTCATCTGCAGAAAACCACAGAGAAATGTCTGGTAAAGGCACACAAATGGTGGCAATGTGAATTATCCCCCTACAGACTCACACAGTGATAGCACAGCAGGACCCACAGTTGCAGTAAGGCTATGAAGGGTAAGAAGTCTGAAACTCAAATGTATGCCACAGCAATTTGACCTGGGCTCTTTACTGATATGCCTCTAGTCCCCAAGACAGTGCACAATAGTATGGTAAATGGAACCAAAATGTAAAGCAAATATCAGCCCAGTTTGTGCAAATGTGTACAGTTGACAGGGGTGCACCACCATATACCGACACAAATGCAGTAACATGTATGTTTGCAGGGAAATAGCAGCATAGCACACATTGGCAGGGCTGTACCAATAAAACTGAAAACATGTTGCCTGTCCACAATATGCAGGGGTCAATGAGCTATGTGTATATGTGGGTAATACTGTCTGGATTTGGCCAGTAAGTTCTGGCAATTGTCTTGTAGTGCCCTAGCAATAGTGTTGCCTTTGACAGAGCCATTTGCAGATAACTGCCATGCCAACTGATATTTATGTCAGTGAAACCCACTGCTCTGCCACTGACATTTTTGGAAGTCACAGTGTTATTTGGAATATACTACACACATTAGTAATATCTTGAAGAATGTGTAGCAGAGGTCCCAATGCTTTTGTGAATATAAATGCTTTTTGGTACTGTTGCCAGTGGTCATTCTCAATAATCCTTTTTTCTTATGTTTGCTTTTACATATAATGGACATGCCTGCACAGTTGAATGCATTCTGTGCCCACACCCATAACTCCCAAACTCTGACAGCAAGATGTCTGGACAAGGGCAGAAATAAAAGTGGAACAAAGGCACAATTATAGGAATATCACCCTTACATACTGAGAAAGTTGGTAGGGTGAGGGGTTTGCAGTAGCAGGAATTGTCTGAAGGTTATGTAGTATGAAACAGTAATGTCTGTCATTATTTTGTAACACCACTCTTAAATTATATGTAACTAACTTTCCATAAAAACACAAGTTTATGAAGAAAGGATGAAACCCCTAGGCAAATACCTGGAAAATCTGCCAATATTGTACAGGTGAGAGGTATACCCACACAAGGATATGACATCTCAGGTTAGAAAGATACCACACAAGCAGGAGATCCCCAGTGAGTATATCACCAGGTTGCTGGGCTGTTCACACAGCTGTGTCTTTACAAAACTGGTTGTAGCTAGCCCGCACCTCACAAATGACCTTGCTGGGCAAAAATTTACACAGCTGCCTTCACAATATTGGTGTATGCATCATACAACTAATATTCCTCTGGTAAAGCACTGTGATGATCAGAGGATGTCTGTCACTAGGTAATGGCACAATACATTGCAGTTTCAGACTACGGATATGTCAGAAAATGTCTGCTAAATAAACCAAGTACCCTGAGGAAAGTCCTGTGTGCTCCTGACTGTTACACACAAAACCCTGGACTGGAGTGCACCTATCTCTGGAATGCAGTCCCACTTTAACTATAGAAGTCACACTGGGCATGCTCCTACACTTAGAGAAGTACAGAACATGTTGGAACCCACATCGGAATATAAGAATGTATTGTGTATATATGTCTGTGCAGGCAGACAGCTATGTACACCTTAACTGTCCCCACACACACATCAGACAGGATTACCCTCAGCTAGCTGTATGTGGACCATATGTGACATATCTGCATCTGTTGTGTGAGATACACACACACACACACACACACACACACACACACACACACACACACACACACACACACACATATATATATATGGGCAACAAATAACATATATCAAGCATACACACACATAGATGAGGGGAAGTGAGAGACAGACAGTGATAGAGAGAGAGAGACACAGGGGTACACAGAGTGAGTCACACACACGGATAGCCTGAATGGCCTACAGTGATGTCCTGTGGTGGACAATGGCAGACCAGTTGTAAACAGTTGCACGTGCCAGCATAAAAGATGAGCCCCATTGTGTAACAGTACTGAGGTTGGGTTTATAATGTCACATCACCTGCCTACGTGTGTGTGTGTGTGTGTGTGTGTGTGTGTGTGTGTGTGTGTGTGTGTGTGTATGTGTGCGTGTGTGTCTGTCTGTAGGTCTAGGTATTAGGAAACACTTCCCACTAAGTGCACTTTGCATTGCTCTACTTCATGACATCTGCTGCTGTCATTCACGTTAGAAGTACCATTGGACACCAATCACCCCTATAAGCTCTGTAGCACATGAGATAACTGTGTAATACTATAGTACAAATAACTAGATAGGTAGGGATTGTAATTTCAATACTGGGAACTGTGTGTGTGTGTGTGTGTCTGTGTGTGTGTGTGTGTGTGTGTGTGTGTGTGTGTGTGTGTGTGTGTGTGTGAGCCAGTTGTGTATGCGAGAGTGAGGGAGCATGTGCTTGTTTGTTAGTAGGTGAAACAGTTTTAGGCCATTCCCACTCACAACATTTCCCAGTACCCCACTTTATCAGTCATGTTGATGTCATTCCCCTTACCAGCACCTTTGGCCAGTTGTCAGCCCAGTAAGCTCCATAGCACGTGTGATAACTGCGTAACACTATAATACAAATCTCTTGCTAGACACGAGTTCTAATTTCAGATCTGGCACGTGAGTATGTGTGTATGTTTGCAAGAAGTATTTTGATAAGTCTCACACCCATTGCTCTACTTTATCAGTCCTGCTGATGTCATTCCCTTACCAGCACTTTTGGCCAGTTGTCAGCCCAGTAAGCTCCGTACCATGTTTGATAACTGCGTAACACTATAGTACAAATCACTAGCTAGACACAGGGTCTAATCTCAGATCTGGCAAAAGAGTGTGTGTGTATGTTTGTAAAACATATCTTGACAAGTGTCTCACCCACTGCTCTACTTTATCACTCTTGCTGATGTCATTCCCCTTTTCAGCACCTTTAGCCGCTTGTCATCTCAGTAAGCTCTGTAGCATCTGCGATAACTGTGTAACACTATAGTACAAATAACTAGATAGGCAGGGATTGTACTCTCAGATCTGATAAATGAGTATGTGAGGGTGTATAAGTGTGTGTGTAAGTGTATATGTTTGTAGGAAGAAGTATTTTGATAAGTTTCCCACCCACTGCTCTACTTTATCAGTCCTGCTGATGTTGTTCTCCTTATCAGCACCTTTGGCCAGTTGCAAGCCCAGTAAGCTCTGTAGCACATGTGATAACTGTGTGACACTCTAATACAAATAACTAGATAGGCAGAGGTTTTACTCTCAGATCTGGCAAATGTGTGTGTGGATGTATAAGTGTAAGTGGGTATGTTTGTACAAAAAAGTATTTTGCTAAGTTTCCCACATACTACCCTACTTTATCAGTCCTATTGACATCATTCTCCTTATCAGCACCTTTGGCCAGTTGTCAGCCCAGTAAGCTCTGTAGCATGTGTGATAACCGTGTAACACTATAGTACAAATAACTAGATAGGCAGGGGTTCTAATCTCAGATCTGGTAAATGTGGGTTTGTAAGTATTTATGTTTGTAGGAAGAAGTATTTTGATAAGTTTCCCACCTACTTTATCAGTCATGCTGATGTCACTCCCCTTATGGGTTTATAGGTGTGTACTAGGCTAATGGTCCTGGAGCCTTTACAAGCCTAGCCGATAGAAGTGTCCTGCCACTGTGCTACCCAATGTTAGTTCCCAGTGTCTCCACCAAGTGGAGCCACTGGAGTAATCCCTGTGGTTAACTTTCTATTACCCATCCACTCATCAAGAATTCTCTGGAACAGAGTCATCTAGGTGCTTTGCTTGACATGTATGGGAAGTCTATTCCAGGGCATGTGCAGTCTCTGGGTGAGGAACTTGTCCCTCCAGCATGTTGTGTTGATTATGGTAATGAGGTCAAGGTCCCTGCAGTGTGTGGTTCAGAGGGATTGGGATGTCATTAGGTGTAGCATTTCTAAAAGAGCTAGGACGGACATGACTTTGCAAGTCAACCACATATTGCCTGTAAGTAGGTGATATGACACAGAGAGTAGCTGGTGTCTTCTTAGTCTGCCTGTGTAGGACATGTGTTTAACATCTAGGATCCTCTTTGTGAGGTACTTCTGTGGCCTCTCCAGCTGCTGCAGGTGTCTAGTGAGGTACACACCAAATGGGCCATAATACTTCATGAGTGGCCTAATGAGGGAAGAGTACACCAAGATGATGACCTCTGTCTTCTTGGATGCAAAACCCTTGGTAAAGAAATGTGCCACATAGAAGGACTTCCTGACCACAGTGGTAATGTGGTGGTTGAAGGAGAGGTTGTCATCAACATGTATTCCCAGATCTCTTATAATGCCTACAGTGTTCAGTGGGCTCCCATCAATGTGGTACTTATTGGGCACTGAGTGTTTTACCAAAGGGGATGATGATGCATTTTGTGGTGTTAAGCTTCAGGCCATGGTGTCCACACCAGTCAGTGGTCTCACTGAAGCATTTCTTTAGGATGTCTGCATCACTGGTGGAGTTAATGATGGCTCCCAGCTTGGAGTCTTCTGTGACTTTGGTCAGCCAGAGTTACTCTGTGTTGGGCTGGACTTCTGAGAATTAGATGCTGGACAGGAGAGTACCCAGGACTGATCCCTATGGGACTCCACTCGTGACTGCTTGCTAGTCTGACTTGGAGTTTGCTACTGTCACACTGTGTGTTCTGTGAGCAAATGTCCAACCCACCTAGTGATATAGGGGGTTGATGCTGACTTTGGTGGGTTCATCAATAATTCCTGACTGAGGAATGGTATCAATAGCCTTGGCCAGATTGAGGTAGGTTGTATGCAATGCCTTACTTTCATACACAGCCCTGGTGACTGACTCAAAGAAGTCAACCAGTTTGTGCAGGCATGATCTTCCATTCACAAAGCCAAACTGTGTGGGGTCCAGGTTAGGAAATTACCTACATCTTTGTAAAATAACAAAAAAGCAAGCAGGCTGTAAGTACTCCAAACCACACCATTTATTGTGAGCGCTTTCATCAGAGACAACGTCCCAGCTTGGAGAACTGTCTCTGATGAAAGTGCTTACAATAAATAGTGTGGTTTGGAGTACTTACAGCCTGCTTGCTTTTTTGTTATTTTACCAGTTTGTTCTTTTTTGAAGTTTTTTCATTAATTACTTACATCTTTGGCAATCAGGTCCTTGATGATGCGCTACATAGCTGTACATATCAGACTCATCAGGATAATGGGCTGATAACCCCCAGGGTCTGTAGTAGCTACCATTTTATGGAGAGGGAAGACTGTAACAGTACATCATTTGGGAGGGACAAAGCTTGAGATGAGGCTGTGACTGAACAGGGCACACAGATGTGATCATAAAAAGAAAAAGCCAGCACCCAAGGTTCACGTGTGCCTTCTAGCAAAAAAAACATTATTCCTTGACCAGTGAGGTCATACCGGCAAAAGCCTTCCTCAGAAACCACACATCTTAAATTAATATATATATATATATATATATATATATATATATATATATATATATATATATATATATATATATATATATATATATATGTACTGCTCATTCACAAGCCCTTATATGCAATGTGGTAGCACCCTCTAGTGAATAAAAATAATAAATTGCAAATTAAATTGCAAAAGTACCAAAATATTTCAAAATATTTCAAAATCACAAATATCCGCATGTACAGGAATACACAATAAATAAAAATGAATGATCCATTACAATATATTGGATATTCAAAATTGGTCATTCAACCCGAGTTAAAATAAGGCTCTTAATTTAATTATCCACATTTTTTCTTTGTTCGTTAATAGTTCATGTAATACATGAGCCTCATTATTTCTGAACCTAATACGGTCAGTGACCATGAAACTAAAAATCCCTGTTGAGTGTTTAAGTGTGTGTTTGTACAAAGAGTTCAAACCTTTCTTATTTCTAATATCACTTAGATGTTCACCGACCTTTATTTTAAAGGGTCAGGAAGTTTGACCCACATGAAATGCCCGACAGCTACATTGGGCTAAATAAATAACCCAACTGGTACTGCAATTGGCAAAAAATGAAACATTATATACATGTGGAGAATTTTGAGAAGTGAAACTGTCTGACTTTAACACCCTCGGGCAATATGATTATAGGTTCATAGGTTCATAGATTAGTACTAAGCTAACTGCCCTTGCGAGCCATTTTAAGCCTAGCCAGTTATCCCTTGTGAGACTCAAACCCTGCACCTTGTGTTTGTAAGGCAAACACCTTAACCATTAGGCCACCCTCCCAACCTAGAACAGTGACCACATGGATAGCAACCCAATACATATTGTCCAGTTATTGTTGTTTGGATGGTAGTGCTAGGAAGATGGTTATATACCCTTTTGTAATGACTGAATAAGGATCCCAATGACTGCCCCTTCCGAAAGGAATACGAACATTGATCCTTGATGTAATGGTTTAGTGTGTCATCTACCTTTAATAAATGTCAATGTCTTGAAATGATGTTCATAAAACTTCTAGTGTTTCTACCATAAGTAGTGACCAATATAGGCTCCTGAGATTTATATTTATCCTTAGTGTGATATTGCAACAACCATAACCTATCTTGTTGATTCGCAAACCGACTGGCCTTGGTGATGTCACCTGCTCGATATCCCCTGTTCTTGAATCTTGATGTAAGTTCCTGCCGATGATGGGCGTACGTGGAGGAATCAGAACAAATTCTCTTAATATGGATAAATTGTGATTTAGGGATATTCCTGATGACATGTTGTGGGTGGAAGCTTGTAGCATGAATCAGGGTGTTGAACTGAGGAAATTTTCTAAAAACCTCACTCTCCAAAGTGTCCAATTCCGTTCTCCTAATGGACACATCCAGAAAAGTAATCTCCTTCTTGTTGTAAGTTAACTTAAATTCAACACCCCACTTGTTGCAACAGATGTGATGCCAGGTATCTTTGTAGTTCATGTAGAACACAGCCACAGATAATTTGGGGTCCCATAGAAGCTGTATTCTTGTCTTTGAACAATGCAGGTTTAACTTATTTGACAGTAATCCTGAGTGCCTGGCATTCTTCAGGCATTCTGATTGCTCCCCTGGGAGGGAGAGGGGTAAAGCTAGCACTGAATGTGTTGGCAAGAATGTTGGCAATATCTGTTGGCTCAATATAGGAGGTAGCAATGTGCAGTAACTCAGAGCACTTCTGGGTATTGCCGTGGAGGTTCTTGATATAACTATCAAAGGTTTTGTGATTGTTATCAGCATCTGCTATGATTCTGCCATCATAGCTGGCTTTAGATGATTTCATGAAAGATCTGAAAATGTTGTTGAGGCTAATAGAGAGTTTTCCACTCTTGGGACTCCACCTTTTTCTGCAATAGTTTATTCCTTTGGTTGTACAGATTATTAATGGCAGGGGACCACCCGATTGGCCTCCAGTGTTTGGAGGAGAGTGTCATGGTTCTTTTGGGTATGGCTAGTTCCATGCATTGATGTACATGTTTGTACAGTGTCTTTGTATATGATTCAGCAGTCATGCAGGTATTTTTCATTGGCATGGGTGCTGTGAAGTTAGCCACCTCTGTTTTTAGGAGTCCAAAGTCAGTTTTGGAGAAGTTGTTCAAGGTGGTTACCTTTGCTGGGGGTGTGGGTGAGATGTGGGTTTCCATGGTGATTACTCTATGTTGGATCTGACCAGATAGAGATTGACTAGTGTTGTCAAGCAATGGTCCCATATGTTAGTAATCAACACAGTTCAAGGATGTTGCTCCTTTACTGGGTGTCAAAATGAGCTGGTCATTGGAACTAATGAATTCCAGAAGCATTGGGCCAGTGTATTAGTGATTGAGTGTCTTTCCCAGTTGATGGAGGAGTAGTTGAAATCTCCTAGTATGATAGTGTTGGATTGGACCTTGATAGCTTCCAGGGTGGTGAGGAATGTGGATTGAGAGTCTAGGGATATGAATGGGGACCTATAGAAGGCTATGACCTGGATTGCACTATTACCCAATGTCAGTTGTACCAGAAGTATCTCAGATGCATTATGCTGGGATACTAGTCTGGAGGTGTGCATATCCTTTATTAATATAGAAACACCACCATCTTTGGAGCTGTGGTCCACATTTTTGGGCTGACAGGTGTGGAATGAGTTATAGCCTGAAAGTGCAGGAGTGTTGTCTGCTGCTGTAAACCAGGTCTCCGTTACAGCACAAATGTCAATGTTCTCCATTTCGAGGAGTGCTTCGAGTGACTGCATCTCAAAATTTAGATGTCTTGTTTTGAGCAGCATGACCCTCAGATTACATTTATGTATAGCTGTTACGGTGGCAATTTGATTTGGAACACCACCCTAAAAGGCACTATAGGGGTGGCAAGACACTTAGCCAGTACCTGGAAACCCAGGGATGACAGATGCAGGCCATCTTTGGCAAGCAATCACAGTCTGTCAGTCATGTCATCCCAAGCAGACAGATACTGGAACCCCTGAGAATGAATACAGACACTTAAGCCAATTGTTGAAGTCAATCATTTGTTGTTTGCAATGCAAATACCATTGTGGGTGACAGTAGTATACTGCTCAGGGCTACTGTCATATCTGCCTGGCCGACATAATCTGAGAGCTCCACCATGTCTCTTTTCATGTAGTTCATGGAGGTGCATCTCAGGTCATTCACACACACATGGATAATGACAGAGTGATACTTGCAGTTGTTGTAGAGTGACCTGATTGGGTGTGCTATGTGTTGGATTCTGGCACCTGATAGAGAGCTGACTGTTACATTCTCCATGTTCAGCCTAGTGAGTGGGACATCTGTGTGCCTCATTATTGAGTCCCCTATGATTACTGTATTGGGCAAGGTGGTTAGCCTTAGGGGCTTAGGTTGAGGGGCACACTGTGTAGGTGAGATATGTGTCCTGTGGTTTGTGCTGTGTTGTGGTGGTTGAGTGGGTGTCTGTCTTGGTGGTCTCTGCTGTTTGGGTAAATGTCTATTGAGTGCCTTTGTGAAAGTGGTTGTGTGTTTTTTGTTTGCATGTCAAAGCTGTGATAGAGGGTGTTATGGAGGGATATGTGTTCCATGTGGTGTGGTGCAGGTGTTGACCCTTCTCCTCTTGACCAGCTAGTCCAGTCTTTGCTGTACAGTGCATATCTTCCAATTCAGTGATATAGGGGTATCTCTTACAAGTCTGAGTGTTGGGAGTTTAGAGGAGAGGGTTGGCTGTGTACATGAGGCAATTGCAATAGTGCCCTGCCTTAGAATGCCCAAGTGCACCTGGTTAATGAGCAAAAGCAGAGAACTGCACTTTAATCATGCCAGAAGGGGTGGTCAGAACTAATAAGTACTGGAGCTAATTCCATGAGGAATGACTGCTGATGATGGCTCCCAGGTGTGCTCAAATAATTGATACAAAAACCTGTTGAAGTGCAAAGCTATTAGCCTATTTGAAGTGCAAGAAAAGAAAGAACTAGCAAGATCTAAGAGAAAAACTGAAGGCAGACTTTCTAGCACCTGTTATAGTTTACCTCAGCTGTGGAGTTATCAGCAAGTTTCGCCACTTGTCAGTCCAGCTCTGTAGTGCATACGATAACTACATAACACTGTAGTACAAATAACTAGAGAGGCATGGGTTCTAATCTCAATACTGGCAAATGTGTGTGTGTGTGTGTGTGTGTGTGTGTGTGTGTGTGTGTGTGCGTGTGTGTGTGTGTGTGTGTGTGTGTGTGTGTGTTAGTCATATACTGTTTGAGTTATACCATTTTGAGTTGTCTACCACCCTGTAAACTTCCCATCACCCTGCTTTACTAGGCCTGCTGATGTCATTCACCTTAGAAGTACCTTGGGACTAAGTGAAGTTATGCAAGCTTCATGGCACATCTAATAACTGCCTAATACTATAGCAGTACTAACTAGATAGGTAGATGTTCTAATCTCAATGCTGATAACTGTGTGTGTGTTTGGGTGAAAATCATATCCTGTTTGGCTGATACCATTCTGATTTGTGCACCATCCACACCTGTTTGCTGCCTCCCGATGGCATTCCCTTATATAGAGTGGTAACGGCATCTGTCTCACATGCAGCCTGTTAAACCATTGTGCAGGCCATACCAGTCCTCTGTACAGATGTCTTTGGAATATCAAGATGTTTGCAATCTATATGTGGTCTGTGTCCCTTCACAACACCCACGTATGTGAAATTATTGCCAAATCAGCCACCATGAGTGTATTGGCACACATCCCAGCATCAGGTATCATACCTGACTGAAACATTATGCTTATACAACGTCTGCTACACTATCACTTGCCCAGGCTTGTAGGAGCAATACATGACTCCACATGCTATTTCTGGTGAGTTATCTCACCATCCATGAAGGCATTAAGAACATTACATGTTGTAAGAGGTAGTGTGTTATGTCCCATGCATATACTCTATGTGGGGCATGTCATGTGCATGTCGTTCTACTATACATCAATGTGGAAATGTAGGTTTACTAATCTGTCTATTGCCAACTGCGTTTGTTACTGTATGTACATCCCCTGTGTCAGTCCTTACTGTGTATATGCAAAGGATATAATATTTTGTCTCCCTGTTTCACCCAGTGAACTCAGAAGTACATACCACAAACCCATCATACACAGTATCATGTATGCCCTCATCAACTGCATCAGGGTTGAGTGCATGGGAAAGAAATGGCAGGGCCAACAGGTGTTAACAGGTGAATTTACTACAGTTAATGTAATGGCTAAGTTTGTGAGGGACCTGTTGACAGTACTGCAGTAACCTGTTCTGTATGTTTGAGCCTGTGGTACTACACAACACTGAGGTGACATGTCTGAAGGCTACCTGTCTGTGACAAGGGGTATGAATGCAAGGTCACACTGTCTGACAACAGTGCCCCTCATACACTGTTGCATGCATACACTCCTGGTACATGTAAATATAAAGCTGTACCTTGCCTATGATATGGTTGGTGTATTCCCACTCTGCCATACTCCATCTTGGGAATGTCTGCAGGGCCACAGCCTGCAGACACAGACAACTGGAACACAAATAGAATACAGCATGCCAGACTACATTCTGTCAGTAGTACTAACAGCAATAATGCATCCTGGCTAATAAGGTACATGTACCTGTATGTCTACCCATAACACATCCAAACAGATAGCACCTTACATAGTATTACATAGCTACACTGTATTATTTTCACCCTGAGCATCAGACCCATATTAGCATGTCCATGCATCGATGTTATAGATGACAGGGATGTGGCACAGGTATCATCATATGCACAGAGTGTGGTGTGGGTTTGCCAGTGGCCTAGGCTGGGCCATACGGTTGACATCATGTGTTTATGCTTGGAGGGGTATCCAATAGATGGGCTGTGCATAGGTGCTGTGTGTTTCTGGAGGTGACCTGCCTGTGATACAGATGTGTGTGTGTGTGTCTGTGTACATGTGTGTGTGTATGTGTGTGTGTGTGTGTGTGTGTGTGTGTGTGTGTGTGTGTGTGTGTGTGTGTGTGTGTGTGTGTATGTATGCACACAGTCATGCCATATGGCTGCCCTACACAGGGGTATGTTGGACAGCTGTGGACCATACATGGAAGGGTGTCCAGTTCAGCATCTCTGGCACGAGACATGGGAACTGGAGCTACCAGTGGTATCACTGGCACCACCAGGCCCAAGGCCAGATGCAGTACTGCTTACTGATGGTGACTACTGTCTGCTGGATTCATGCCCCTGACAGGACCAGCCAGGACCATGTGCCCATGGTCTGCTCCGTTGTGATGTAGACAGCAACCCCACTTTGGTAGTGCTGGTGTCACTGCCACTAGGGGAGTTTGAAGGTGCAAAGCACCATAGACTCTCAGCTGTTGTTGCTGCTGACCTACATCCATGTGGCCCATTCCCACCACATGGACTAGCACAGACATGCAACAGTTGAGAATTGCCAAAGTCTCACCTCACAATCTATTCATGACCTCAGTATTTTGATGTGTGACCTCAACAATGTCATGTATGTCACCATGCAAATCAGGATGAGATGCATCCACGACCCTCAGTATTTGTCTGGTGTGGCATTCAATACATGCCTGTGCATCCATGACAGCCCAAAACATGCATTTGGTGCCACCTGCTGTGGCACTTGTGACAGCAGCTTGATGAGAAGCAGCCCTCCTGTGAGCATCCCTGTCCATCTGCCTGTGTGGGACCTTGCCTGCACTCAAGCTATGGCCAGTGTCTACACTCACACCTACCATAGTCACCACACTAGCCTGTTCCATGCCACCAACTGCCAACTGTCCATCATCTGTGGCCACTGGTGATGGGGTATGTGTGGGCATCATCACTGTGTGCAGGGATGGTGTGGACAAGAGTGGGACACCAACCAATGGCACAGAGTCATCCCCTGGCAGCCCCACCTGTACCTCACTATTCCTATCATCATTGTCAGAGTCTGCAGAGACAATGACATCAGTTTCCAAGTGGGAGGGACCCGAATCCCATCACCACCTGTGAGGGGGAATGCAACATATGTACCTTAATACCTGCACTTTGAGTTGGCTGGTACACACGCAGACATACACAGAAACTCACACGCATACATACATACACACACACACACACACACACACACACACACACACACACACACACACACACACACACACACACACACACACACAGATGCACACATAGACAGAAGCACGCACAGACACACACACTTACAGGTGAGGTGGCACATATCTGTTACGCAGACCTCACATTACACAAATTGTGACATGCATGACGCACGGCCCTCAACATCATGCATTGCAGCCAGTTTTACTACATGTAACTAACAATATAGAGCTCTGGGGTAGTGAGTAGTGATAGTAAGTGATGGCCTTCCCCATCACAGACTGCACCCATCTACACATCATTGCTGTTCACCTTTATAGCACAATGGCAAGTACTACAGAACATGCTTCAGAACTGTACAGATCCTCGCAGGATGTGTAGATGTCTGGCTCATATGTTTGCTCTGATTCTCATAACCCCTGTGCTTGATATATAACTGGGATGATCTGAGGAGTGACGTCACTGATTAATGACATACATTTGAGTTTCAGACCTCAAAACCAGCAGTAAATGTATGGTCACACGATTTCTGTTACACTACCAACCTTCTAAGCTTGCAGTGGATATGATAAATGTATGCATCCCTGTTAACATGCCATGTTCCTGTAATATATAAGATGAGACTGCAATAATGCATTCAAATATATTACCCACCTTTCATGTGACATATGACCTGTGCAAGCCAATCGATTAATAAATGTGTTACATATAAAATATAATGAATGAAATATGTACAATATGGTGGCTGCATGAGTGTGCACACCCTTAAAATGATACTTTGTTGAACCACCTTGCAAGTGACTTACAGCATTCACTGTTCAGGTGAAGGTGTCTATCAACATGGCACATCTTGACTCGGCATTAATTGGCCATTCTTCCTTGAAAAGGTCCCCCAGCTCTATCAGATTGCAAGGGCAGCTCATGTGCACAGCTCTCATCAGGTCACACTGGGGTTTTGCTGTCGGGTTTAGGTCTAGGCTCTGGCTGGGCCAATCAATAACTATGAGTGTGTTCAGGTGGAGCCATTTTTAGATAGCCTTGAATGCATGCTTTGGGTCTTTGTCATGTTGAAGGCTGACACCCTTCCCCATCCTCAGCAGTCTTGCAGATGATTGATGGATATGGGCCAGACATGAGTGTTATCTTGAACTGTTCAGAATTCCCATCACCATGACTACAGGTCAAGTTCTGGCTTTAGAACAGCATCCCCACAGTAGGCCAGTGCCACCAGCATGATTCACCATGAGGATGGTGGTCTTCAGGTGAAGAGAGATGTTGGTTGTGCACCACATGTACCTTTTGGTATTGTGGCTGTGAAGTCGATCCATAGTCTCATTGCACCATAACACATTTTCACACATGCCTTTGGGAGACTTGATGTGCTGTATTGCAAGTTGTATCCACCCCTGAGTGTGTTTTTGTGTGAGGAATGCTTCCATTTTCTGCCCCTACCCCATAGGCCAGACTTATGCAGAATATGGGAGATTGTTCTCACATGTAGTACACAACATCAGTACTTGCAAGGGATTCCTGCAACACCCTCAGTGTTCTTGTATATCTCCTGGCAGCCTGTCTGACCAGGTTTGGTCATGTCTTTTCATCAGTTTTGGAGGGACGTCATGTTCTTTTCAACAGCACTGCTGTCCCATATTCAATCGACCTTTTGATGACTGTCTTTACTGTGTTCCATGGTGTATGCAGTGCTGTGGTAATGTTGTTTTACCCTACTCCTGAATGGCACCTTTCAAATATGAGATCCCTTTGCTGCTTTGTAAGCTGTCTGCAAGCCATGGCTGTTGCTGCTGCAGGCAACTGAGCAAATATCATGAATATCCTACTTGGACAGCAGACTGTTTGGTGTCACTCAGAGTCCCTTTACTTAATGTCAGGTGTGTACCCAAGCAGACTGAATGCTGTCAGTAAATCACAAGCTGCTGCAATTAAATATTATCTGAATGGTGTGCACATGTATGCATCCAGCTTATTGTAAGGTTTGCATACTCCAAACCTGGTGCCCAACAGATTGGATGGTTTTACAAGTGAATTGTTCGTGTTATGGGTCAAATTAAAGGTTGGAAAAGGTGTGGACTGACATATTGTAGTGTCAAGTTGTATATATCAGAAACACCTGGAATCTTCACAGGTGTTTATACACTGTTTATGTCCACTGTATAAGAGTAATGCTTCACACATCCCTACCCTAGGCCATTTGTCTCCCCATTTTGCTGGTCTTTGTCCAGAAGTCTTGCACTGACAGGTTATGAGGTATGCTACAGGAATGTTACATTGTCTTCAGATAGGCCTCTACCCAAGGATGACAGAGTAGTGATTGCAGCAGATTTCAATGGGCATGTTGGTGACGGGAAAAGAGGGGATGAGGAAGTGATGGGTATGTATGGTGTTAAGCAAAGAAATGTAGACGGGGAGATGGTAGTGGATTTTGCAAAAAGGATGGACACGGCTGTGGTGAATATATACTATAACATGAGGGAGGAGCATAGGGTGAAAAAGAGTGGAGGAAGATGCACACAGGTGGAATATATCCAATGTAGGATGGACAGTTTGAAGGAGATTGGAGACTGTAAAGTGGTGACAGGGGAAAGTGTATTTAGGCAGCATAGATTGTTGGTCTGTAAGATGACATTGGTGATCAAAAAGATGAGGAGTGTGAGGGCAGCACCAAGGATCAAATGGTGGGAACTAGAAAAGGGTTATTGTGAGGTGGAGTTCAGGGAAGAGTTAAGACAGGCACTGGGTGGCAGTGATGATTTACCGAATATCTGGGTAAGTACAGCAGAGCTATTACAGGAGATGGCTAGAATTGTGATTGGTGTAACATGTGGATGGAGGAAGGAGTACAAGGAGACATGGTGGTGGACTGAGGAAGTACAGGACAGTATACAGAGAAAGAGGTTGGGGAAGAAGGAATGGGATTGTCAGAGAGATGAAGAAAGTAGACAGGAGTATAAAGAGATAAGGTGCATGCAAAGCGAGAGGTGGCAAAGGCTAAGGATGAGGCATATGAAGAGTTGTATGACAGGCTGGACACTAAAGAGGGATGAAAGGACTTGTAACGATTAGCTAGACAGAGGGACTGAGCTAGGAAAGATGTTCAGCAGCTAAGGGTGATAAAGGATGTGAAGATATGTGAAGGCTGCCAGCCTAGCTAGATAGAATTTTGTAGATAATTTTGTCATTTGTAAATATTAATATAAGCCACAGGCTTGTTCTCTTAAATGTGAAAAAAACTGTGTTGGATGTTGAACTGCACAAATGTTACAACAGTGCACTCTGCTGTAAGAAAGCTGCTATGTCAAGCATTTTATGACTGTTTTGATCTCAGGGCTTGGAGCCATAGTGTCTGAACCAGCAGATTATTTCTAATGTTTTGAGACTAGAGTTAATTGCTAGATTTTACATATATAATGGCTTTACTTGATATAGTTTCCTGACCAGGTGCAAGCTTACTAAAAATGTTAATGCAGACTTTCTGTTAGCCTGGGATACCAGACAATTGTTAAAAATTATGTAATCTAAAATGAGTCAGTAGGATGTATTATCAATTTAAAGGACTTTCTCAGAGACAGAGAGAGAGCATTTTGCATTTGTCTTCAGAACTGACCACTCAGCAGCACTTGCTTTGCTCTGTCTGTATGTAAGTAGGATCTTAGACTTCAGTGTCTCTCCTAGAAATAGATAGAAAATAGTAAGTTTAGTCTAGCTGTTTTCTATATTTATATCAGACTATTCTATAGTATTATTTTAAGCATTTTCCTGTGATCTCTGAGCTCTTGACTAGCACTGTGTAGTAAGAAGCACTGTCTTTTTTATTATTTATTATTCATTATTAAATATTTTAAACCTTTCAACTGTGGCTGTTTTGTGTAGAGATAATTTAAGGTCTAGAGTACATTGTATGTATATAATGGTACTGTACAAAGCCACTCCAAATAAGCCTTGCTGCTCAGTCACACTTAGCATTTGGATAATAATATTGCACAGTGATAATTGGACACCCTTTGGTAAGGGCCTTTTTAGTAGCTGATAAGTAAGGGTCCTGGAGGCAGTGATTACTACATTATAGCCTGGACAGACAGGGAACAGCTAGTAAACCTGTGCAAGCCTTCCCCAGAAGTGTCTGTATAGTTGTATATAAATCATATCTCAAAGTGTGTGTTTTTGTGTGTGTGTGTGTGTGTGTGTGTGTGTGTGTGTGTGTGTGTGTGTGTGTGTGTGTGTGTGTGTGTGTGCGTCAGCTACTTGGGCAGGGACACAAAGCACTGGTTGGACAGAGAGAGTGCTAGGAGGACTTGGCTTGGGACCCTGGCTAAGGACCCCACTCTATAGCTGTGCCAGTGGGGAGTCTTATTGGGGATCTGGAGAGAAAGGGAGAAACCAGCCCAAGACTGACTGTGATATCTGTGTTCTCTTAAGGGAAATTGTACTTTACTATGTGTGTATTTATTATACTTCCCAATGTGGATGCCCTTCACTGGTGTTAGTGGTGAGGACTGAAGCTCCTTGATTACTGGGCCAGTGCGTGGGCATCACAAAGGATAATGAGGGAAACATACTCACAAGTGAGGGGTGTGTTGAACAGATGGACAGAGTACTTTGAGAGGCTGATGAATGAAGAGAATGAGAGTAGGATGGATGATGTGGGTATGGTGAATCATAAAGTGCAACGGCTTACCAAGGAGAAAGTAAGGATATCTATGAAGAGGATGAGTACTGAAAAGCCTGTTGGTCCACATGACATACATGTGAAAGCCTGAAGCTGTTTTGGGGAAATGACAGGGGAAATTTTTAACCAGATTACTTAATGATATCTTGGAAAGTTAGAGGTTGCATGAGGAGTGGAGAGAAAGTGCTTGGATACCGTTTTAAGAATAGGGTTGATGTGCAGAGCTGTAGTAACTGTAGAGGGATAACAATGATCAGTCACAGCATGAAGTTATGGGAAAGAGTAGTGGCAGCTAGGTTAAGCAGGGAGGTGATGAGTAGCTGTCAGCAGTATGGTGTCATGCCAGGAAACAGCACTACACATGCGATGTTTTCTCTGATAGTGTTGATGGAGAAGTACAGAGGAGGTCAGGAGTTGCTTTGTGTCTTTCAGGACTTAGAGAAAGCATATGACAGGGTGCCTAGAAAGGAGTTGTGGTATTGTATAAGGAAGTCATGAGTGGCAGAGATATATATCACAGTGGTACATGATATGAGCAAGGGTGGTGTGACAGCAGTGAGGTCTGCATTGAGAGTGATGGATTCATATAAGGTGGAGGTGGAATGATATCAGGGATCAGCTGTGAGCCCTTTCTTATTTGCAATGGTGATAGACATGTTGACAGACAACATCATACAGGATTCCCTGTTGACTATGATGTTTGCAAATGACATTGTTAACTGTATTGAGAGTAGGGAACAGATTTAGGAGAACCTGGAGGGGTGGGAATATGTTCTAGAGAGGAGAGGAATGAAGGTCAGCAGGACTATGACAGAATATCTGTGTGTGAATGAGAGGAAGGATAGCGGAATGTTGAGGATGCAGGGAGTATAGTTGGCAAAGGCGGATGTGCTGAAATGATTGGGATCAACATTTCAGAGTAATGACGACTGTGGAGGACAGATGAAGAAGAGAGTACAGGCAGGAAGGAGAGGGTAGAGAAGAGTGTCAGGAGTGATTTGTGTAAGATGAGTACCAGTAAAAATGAAAGAGAAGGTCTACAAGAGGGTAGTGAGACCAGTTATGTTACATGGGTTGGAGACAGTGACACTGACAAAACGGCAGGACTCAGAGCTAGATGTGGCAGAGATACAGATGTTAGGATTTGCACTGGCTGTGATGAGGATGCACAGGATTAGCAATGTGTATATGAGAGGGTCAGCCCATGTTGTACAGTTTTGAGACAAAGCTGTTGAGGCAAGACTACATCAGTTTGGATATGTGCTGAGGAGGGAGGCTGAGTATATTGGGAGAAGGATGGTAAGGATGTAGCTGCCAGGTAAAAGGAAAAGAGGAAGGCCTCAGATAAGGTTCTGGAAGTGGTGAGAGAGGGCATGCAGGTGGTTGGTGTGACAGAGCAAGATGCAGAGGACAGGCAGAAATGGCAACAAATGATCCACTGTGGTAACCCCTTCTGGCAACAGCCAGAGGAAAAAGAATGAGATGTTGTAATGTCAGTCTTCACAGATTTGCCAAGGATTTGCCAGACATAACACAACTCTGTTTGTAAATGACTACAAATATGAGGCACACATATGGTCAGTGTGCATAACACTTGACAGTTACATGGTAAGAGCTCAGTATATCACATGCAGTTCAACACACACATCTGCAACAGTACTTTACTATGCAAATACGATGTATAGGTATCCCACATTTCTGAGGCAAACAAGTATATCATAGTTGCATTCACAAGTAAGATATGGATATGTATGACATCCCAGTAGCTGGTCTAGGATTGTCACAGTCAGTATTGTTCAACACACACTCCAGTAGTAGTCATATGTGAGCCATCCTTTCCTGGGGTGACTCAGGGGCCTGACCTATGATCTATCTCACTGCAGACAGACCCAGGTGCTATGGCCTTTGGTTCTGATCAGGAATATATCAGTAAAGCAAGTCTTCTTGAGACATATATGTTAAACTTTCTATTTTGACATACCTTTTTTTCCAAGTGTAGGTGGTTATATTCTGCTGTTTTTTGTTCTCACTGTTTCTCTTTCTGTCATGGATGTAGGGTGTACATCTGTTTTGCATAGGCAGCAGCTTGCCTTTTGTAGGTGATGCTCATGAGCAGCTGATGGCCTGTGCACCAATTGGTATCCCCCACTTGCTAACTGCATGCAGAACAGCTGTGTTGTTATTCATATATCCAATGGGATGGCAACACACTCCTATAATTGAGTACTTCATGTGGGGATTGGCCCTTTTCCTTGCCAGTGAGGAGGACTTCATGGATGTGCGTGAACAACAGCATCACAGAGGGTATTTGGAAATACTTCTTACAACCAAAACTGTGGAGACAGGCCATCAAAATGGGAGAGAATGTTCCAGACATAGGGATAGAATGTAAGTATTGCTGTTATACATTTGGATTTATGCTAGTCTAACAGGGTTTGCATGGACATGGAGTTTCTTTGTGATTTTAACTCTGACAGTGCTATGTGTTTGACATAACTCTTAACTGTAGGGCTATCTGGAGAATGGACAGAGTTTGCACTTCTATGTTTGATGCTTTCCTCAGACATTTTTTGTCTTTGGAAAATCAGTAGCATATTCTGGGGATTGCAGTCAGTAACTGTTAACATACATTTGTGTTTCTGACCACATAACCCTCAGAAAAGAGATGTTACAACTAACCCTGTTACACCAGCAACTTTCTCATTTTATAACAGCAATATTTCAAATATGCCCATTTTGGGCGTTCCACAATTATGTCAGGCTTTGTTCAGATGTCATGCAGTAAGAAGTCGATAGGTATGGTATAAGATTTAGTGCCTACATTCCTGATCTCATCCCAGTGATGTTATAAGACTACGAGACATGTTATGTGGAAGAGGTCTTATATCTGAGGGGAAAGCCTGGAAATTCTGTGGCACTCTGTACAGCTGAGAGGTATGTGTATTTCTGGCAATTGTTGACAGACTGTCAAGATTGCGTAGCAGTGTAGTGTGTCAATGTTATTTGGCATCTGTAGGGAGGGGGTGGATGCATGTGTTGTGGCTCCTTTTCTATCTGGCTGTGCATGCCCCTCCTGTTTCTGGTGGTCTATCAGTTGTATATGTTTGTAGGGGCAGACTGAGACGTGTTCCATACCACAGTCAGGCACCATACTACACTGTGAATTGGGCCAGTATATGTAGGGGGAGTGTGTGAGTGGAAAACATGTTCAGATGTTTTTGTTCACACAGTCCTTACGCTGTACTGTTCTTTGACTTACCAGTATGTCACTGTGACTGTGGTGGAATTTTTTCTGGGTATGCACTTTCACACTGGTGTCTGTTTTTCAGTGCTTTTACATCCCTGTAGTGTCTGATATATTTGCCAATACATGTGTAATTCCCCCTAACGGATTTGGGTTAGTGTTGGGTCAGTCTGACTGTAGTTTGAACAGTGCTTAGTGACATGCTTAGCAGCTGAGTGTAATTTCCCTAATGTGATGCTATGTCCAGATATTTGTAGGATGTGCTGTTGCTTGGCCCTCATAAGTGTTGTGTATTTCTAACACATCAGTGGGATGATGTGAGGATTTCAGTCACTAACTAGTGAAAAGTAATTGAGTGTAGTACTTTTGCTATTTCAATCAATATATGTTAGGACAGACTTGGGGGTGTTACTGCAGCAACTGTGTCAGCTTATCTACTCCAGTATTTCAGATATGTCCCTATGTTCATGCCTTTCTCCTCCCACTTTGTCAGGCTTGGTCCAGATTCGTTGCACTAAGGGGTTCTGAGCCTACCTCTTGACTGTCTAGATTGTTGCGGTATGTCCAGGTTTATTGCTCATATTTCTGGTCTGTTCCACAAATTCATTATTATTATATCCCTGGTAAATCACTGTGATGATCTGCAGATTTCCGACAGTAAATCATGACATACATTTCAGTTTAAGGACACACATCCTTCCAAACATGATGCTGAAACAAACCCTGTCACTCTGTCAACATTCTACATTTATAAGAGCACTATTTAAAATATGCCCCTAGTTTGGGCTCATTGTCCTTCCAGTTGGATAGACTTTGGACAGATTTCTAGCACTAACAGGTTGAGAGGTATGACTCCACTACATGTTATGAGCATACATATATATATATATATATATATATATATCTATATATATATATATATATATATATATATATATATGTGCGTGAGTGTGTGTGTGTGTGTGTGTGTCATATATATATATATATATATATATATATATATATATATATATATATATATATATCTATATATATATATATATATATATATATATATATATATTTATATATATATATATATATGGGTCTATGTTGCTTGCTCGAAATCCCAAAATCTCGAACAAGCAACATCGACACCCATAAGAGTTAAATTGCACTACTGCAAAATTGCATTATCGCGAAAGCCGTTTTTCCGAACCGGCAAAAAACAAAAGAAATACTGATAAAGTCCGTATTTTGCAGGGGTGTAAGCCTCCTTGCACCCCCCCACAATCCCCTACTTAAATATAGCAACTCTGAGATCGCACTACAGTGCAGTAATGGGAAATAGTCCCGTTATTCGCTGTATGCAGATCTCCATGCAGTCCGGTCAAGCTTTCACAAACTCGATCATTTGGGGTCGGCCATATGAAGTTCGAGATTGTGGGAATTCGACCATTTGCAGTAGACCTATAAATATATATACACACACACACACACACACATATATATATATATATATATATATATATATATATATATATATATTTATATATATATAGATAGATACATACATATATATATATATATATATATATATACACACATTATGTCCATATCTTTATTTATATTATGTATATATTTTTCCATATATATATGCATCTCCATACATATATACATGTGTATATGATAAATACAAAACCTGACTGATTCTATGGAATCTTTTCCCTACTGTTGAATGACTCTACTGCATGAGAAGCTTTTTCCTACTGTTGAATGACTCTACTGCATGATATGTTCAAAAAAGCATCAGCAAATCTTACAACTCAAAAGGTATAGTAGCACTTTACTGTGACTATGGTGTATATGGCCCTGTGTTTGAGACTTGACAGTGCTAATTCTTTTGTTGGTAGGCAGAACAGTGACTGATGGAAACAGAGTGATTAATGCAGTTTTAAGCAGTTATAAGTGGGTCTGCACAGATTTGCCTAATGCTAAGCAATGCCAATACATGGTGAAACATACATTTGCTTAATCTGTGTTGGCTTCACTTAGCGAAGTTTACCAGTGCGCAAATCCACTTAGCTGAGCTACCTGCTGCTTAGCATTCATGTCTGAGCAATGCTTAAAGCTGCTAAGCATAGCTGAGCATTCCTAACCATTGCTCACATTGCATTCTTATAACATATATTATATATATATTTCTATATATAATATATTATAATCATAATATTATATTATATCCTTATAATATTATCATATATTATATTTTGATATTTTTATATATCTGTTATAACATATAATATGTGCTTCCATTACAGTAGCAGGGGTGTAACTATACTGTATGGGACACATGTATGCATGGGTGGTTTCACATGTTATATGCACTCACTCTTCCATTTTACACCAGCTACCCTACCCTTGGTGTCAAAAATAACTTAGTGCATACTTTAATATGAAAATATTACTTTTAACACTGCTTTCCCTTGTAAAATTGGATAGCCTTTTGTAGTACTCAAAATGTGTATGCCTATATGCCAAGCTTGGACTATGACCACTACACGTCCTTGGTTTGAAGATTTGAGCTATATATTTTTATTTATCTCCTATTGCATATCAATAGTATGTTATTATATTAAATGAAGAGTATTGAGGTTTTCAGCCATGCCATTGAGGACAGCTACCATGACATAATGGCATACATTTCAGTTTCAGATGTGTATCTTTCAGAACATTCATGCTAATGCATAACTTGTTTTCTATCAACTTTCTGTCTGTCCTTTGTGCAGTTGGGATGACACCGGTGCTCAGGCTGTGGTTTAATACATTGCAGAATGGGTCTGAGAACCCATGCCTCTGTTCATGCAGGATGCAGACAGGAATGGTATCAGGCCTATGGAGACCTCTGTGTGTTGCCTTTGACAGGGCATTACAGACCTGCTTCCTGATCATGAGGGGAGGGGGCAGGTGTTGTACATGCACATGTGTACCTATGGGGGACAGGGGGTGAAGTTTATACTTCACCTGTCTGCAGCTTGTTGCCTATATCTATGGTGTTATTGACCTCCACTACAGAGCAGATATTTGTGTTGCCTCTGGAATTGTGGACACATGTCTGGAGGGCCTACTGATTGGCCTTGGTGGATGTATCCAGTTTGCACTCAAAGACAGCCCTAGTGTACATCGTATTTGCTTGTGCAGAACAAGTTGACATGGCTGCCAGTGAGGCACATGTTTCTTTTTAGCTCATCCTGCGATTATTTCCACCTATGATGGCAGCTGTGTATTGCTGCTGTCCACCACAGGTGTTCAGCCTACCTTGAGGAGGTTGATGTTGTCCTGTCAGGTATTGCTGAGGCCATGCAGCTATGTAGGTGCCCACATTGTATTGTGGTGTAGGTCTGGACACTGCTGCTAATTCCATCATATAGGTCGTCCTTCATGTGGGCCTTGCCCCTTTTCCTTGGCTGTGAAGGGGACATTACAGAGGTGAGGGGGCTACAGCTTCACAGACAGTAGGTGAGAATACCTCAAAGGACAGGACATTTGGAGACAGCCCAACAACATGTGGGACAAAGGTCCATTTTCAGTACAGATTATATGTCATTAGTCTTGTTATCAAATTGAGGGTTGCTAGATTGAAAGGGTTTGTCTGGACATACATTTACTGAGTGACTTGACATCTGACAGTGATATGCCTCTGACATACCTCTCATTTGGCATGTTGTCCACAGAGTGGCCAGAAGTTTGCCTGTTATATTTGGTCAGTTCCTTGAACAATGTCTTTTTTATGGTGTCAGTACGAGAATGTGAGGATTGTAGTCTGTTGAGATACATTGGTATTCCAGACATCATATCCTTCAGGGATGTTATTTTACAACAACACATGTAACACCAGCTACTGTTTCAGTTTGTAACACCATTATGTGTGATATTTCCCTCTTTCCGGCCCCCTGTCCCCTAAGTACATCATGCATTGTCCAGATGTCCTGCACTATGAGGTGCAGAGGTATGGTATATCATTAATTACCGACTGCCAGGATTGTGCAGCAGTGTTGTATGTAGATGTTTGTTGGGCTGGGCAGGGAGAGTAGCAAATGTGAGTGCCATACATCCTCTAACTATCTGACTATGCATGCTGCTACGGCTGCTGGTGGTTTGTAGGGGCAGACTGTGAAATGTCCTGTAACACCTCAGGATTCCCAGTACACTGTGATTTTGGCCAGCATATGTCAGTGTAGTGTGTAAATGGCAATTGTGATATGTTTGTTCAGACAGTCATTGTACTCTGAAGTTTATTTTGGGTACTGGTATGTTGCTGTGACTGTGGTGCAAATGTTTTTGGGTGGACATTATTCCACCACTATCTGATTTTCATTACAGTTTCATCCCTGGAGTGTATGTTTTATTTGAATTTACAATGGGTAATTGCCTAGAACTGATGTGGGGGAGTGTCATGTTGGTCTTACTGTGCTTCATAATGTGCTTGGTGATATGTTTGTCAGTTGTCAGGGGATTTCCTTTCTGTTACATGACTGGGGTCATGCCGCTACACTGTCCAGATCCCTGCACACTGTCCAGATGCGTGACTCATATGTTTGGTTTGTTCACCACACAGTCATTGTCCTTGGCTAATCAGTAGGATACTCTGAGGAATGCGTCAGTACATGCTGACATCCATTGGTTTTACTGACTTAATATCCTTCAGACAACAAACCCAGTAACACCAGTAACTCTCTATAATTTATAACAGCAATATGTCCAATATACCCCTGTGTTTGGGCCTATGTCCCCCAATTATGCCAGGCTTTTTCCAGATGTCATGCACTAAGAGGTTCAGAGGTATGTAGTATCATTATTTATTGCCTTCATTCCTGCTACCATCCCAGTGATGTCATAGACCTCCAAACATGTAACAAGGAACCAGCCATAGAAATGAGTCCTGTGCCTATACATTCTGTGGGAACTGTACATTTGAGAAGTCTGTGTATGTCTGGCCTATGTTAACAGACTGTCAGGATTGTGTAGCAGTGTAGTGTGTACATGTTATTTTGGCTGTGCAGGGAGAGGGGTACATGTGAATGTCATGGACCCCTTCTAGCTGACTGTGCATGCTGCTCCAATTACTGGTTCCCTATCACCTGTATATATGTGTACAGGCAGACTGTGATGTGTCCCATAACACCTCAAGATTCCTACTACACTGGGATTTGGGGCAGTATATGTAGGGGTAATGTGTGAGAGGCAAACTGGATATTGTTGCTTACACAGTCGTACTGTACTGTTCAGTTTGCTTACTGGTATGTCACTGTGACTGTGGTGCAATTGGTTGTGGGTATCTACTTTCATACTAGTGTCTGTTTTCCACTAGTGTTATATTCCTGTAGTACCTGTTATATTTGCAAATGCATGTGTACAGCTCAGAGCTGGATTTGGGTAGTCATCTCAGTCTGATTGTAGTTTGGATGTTGATTGTTAGATGAGTGTAGTTTCTCTTAATGTTGTGTTATGTCCACACATTCATAGGGTGTCCTGTTGTCCGGCTGATATCATTGGTCTGGTCCCCATAACTGTTATGTATTCCTGACACATCAGTGGGATGATGTGGGGATTGAGGTCACTAACTAATGAGAAGCAATTGAGTCGCAGACTTGTGATATTTCAGTAAAATATGTTAGAACATAAAGTGTTACTACATCAACTTTCTCAGCTTATCTACTGACTTATTATGGATATGTCCAAAATTGCATGCCTTTGTCACCCTGCTTTGTCAGGCTTGGTCCAGAGTCATTGCACTAAAGGGTTTTGAGCATACCTCTGCACTGCCAGGATTTTCACAGAATGTCGAGATGTTTGGCCCATACTTTTGTTCTGTTCCACAATTTATTTGTATTTCTCTGGTAAATCACTGGGATGATCCAAGGATTTATGTCAGTAAATAATGACATAACATTTCAGTTTCCATCCTCATATCTTTCAGTAATTGTCTGCTGAAATGCACCCTGCTGCTGTAGCAAATGTCTTCTTCCTAACAGCGATAGTTAAAATATGTCCCTATATCTGGCCCATTCCCCCCACCTTTTACAACCTTTGTACAGGTGTATTGCACTAATAGGTTGAGAGCTATGGTTCTGAGGTCTGACTCCACTGCATGTTATGTATATACATTTATGTGTGTATATAAATATATATATATGTGTGTGTGTGTGTGTGTGTGTGTGTGTGTGTGTGTGTGTGTGTGTGTGTGTGTGTTTGTATTGCCCTTCCTTTATATATTTATATTTGTATATCTATATTATTTATCCACTATTTCATATATATGTTAAACAGACATATATATAATTCCAAGTACACAAGTGAACTAAAAAAACAGCAAACTACTCCAGTTCTTCAAATCCCTTTATTCACAAAGGTATGAGTCCCTTCACAGGTTATGCTGCTTCATCAGATACAAACAAGAATAACAAAATGCATTAAATTCTCTAATAAACAAGTCACATGATGCATTTCACTTAACTCTAAAAGGGACACAGTCCTAACAATACATAGCATTATGCACACTAACTAAAAGACGTATAAAATAACTAAAAACAATATATCTAATATGAGTATAAACTCATTTTAAAACAGTAACTACACAAATAGTCTATACTAAATATTGCTACTTAGTCTGCTTAGGTGCCTACTCCTTAGTTTAGGTTTAATGGGTACCCTGTCATTCAACCCATGCCCATAGTCTCATCTAAACCTGATTATCCATTTGGCTTCCATTTGCTCAGTAGTATTTCTAATATCCCCATATCTGGCACTCTCAAACACTCTACCAACAGCTATGAGTAAAAATGTGTGTGTCAAATCTGTTTCAAAGACATGTTTAGAAAGCTTACTATTTTGGCTGCTCTTACTAATATGATAAACATGTTCTTTAATGTGATCCTGCAGGGCTCTATCTGTTTTCCCAACATAAAATTTAGTACACACTGTGCAAGAAGCTAAATAAATGATGTGTTCTGAATTACAGGTAGCATATATAATAAATATATATTCTTTCTTTTGATCAGGATGTAAAAACACATTGGTAAAATTTATATACTCCCAAGCAGCACAATTGACACAAGGAAATGTTCTCTTATCGGCTCTCTCAATTTGATGAGTTTTAGGGTAGCAGAGATGGTTCTTAAGTGATGTCATATTTTTATATATAAACCTTAGTTTGGTGTCTAAAATTCCCATAAGACTTTCATCAGTAATAAGAATGTTCCAATGTCTCTCAATGACTGTCTGATACCTAACATTATCACTTGCATAAAACATGGGTATTCTTAACTTCATGTTCTTACCAGAATCTTGTGGCACTACTGCGTTGTTTAGCTTAGTTATTTGGTTGGAAAAATAGAGTTTGGCAGTAGTGTCTCTCACTTTCCTTACAGCTTCAATATTTTAAACAATTTTTTTGTTCTGATAGCCTCTCTCTGTGAATGTTTTTCTCACATTATTAGTATGATGTTGGTAATAACTTTCAAGTGCACTTTACCATGACATTCTAAATGCTTGACTGCAGATTACATTCCTTAAAATGTGTGGTAGGTGCATACTTCCTCTATGAAGAAGATGGTTATGGTAGCACGGTTTTCTGAACACATTTGTCTAGATAACATCACCATTTGTTCCTATGTTCACATCAAGAAATGTATACTTGTACCAGATGTTTCAGAAGAGAACTGTAAATATGTTGTACTATTATTAATATAGACCATAAAGTCATGAAACTGTTCAGTGGACCCACTCCACAAGATAAAAAGATCATCCACAAATCTGCGATAAAATGAAATAAACTCCTTATATGCACCTTTGATCACAAGTTCCTGTTCCCAGTTCACCATGACAGCATTGGCATAGCTATTGCCACAAGATGTGCCCGTAGCTATGCCAAGTTTCTGCCAATAAAATTTATTGCCAAATAAAAACACATTGTTCACTAATACCATGTCTAATAACACTAAAATTAATTCAATTTTAGTTTAATCAAAATCAGAAAAGGCATTCAAAACCTTTTAACACAATTTATACCCATGTCATTAGAAAATACAGTAAAGAGGGAAGATACATCCATTGTAACAAGCAAAAATGTTCTTTGTGACCTGCAAGTCTAATCATATAAGTCTTCTAAAAACTGCTTAGTATCTCTTAACACATGTGGAATAGTGTTAAGAATGGGTCTCAGCTGTTTTTCAAGAAAAATAGATATTGGTTCAGTGCACCAGTCATGGCCTGCGACTATGGGTCTAAAAGGGGGTGAACAGGATCGTTATGCAGCTTAGGAAGGCCATTGATGACTGGAATAAGGGGGTATGCAACAAAAAAAAATAATCATGCAAACTTTTATCTATGATACCAAACTTAAACAGCCTGTTTAACACATCATGGAGACTGAATCATATTGTCTACACGTCAATTATTAACTTTCTCTTAAAATGTTTGATCAGCCAACATATTTAACATATCTGCTGTGTATCTAACACTGTCAAAATTTGCAATCGGACCCCCTTTATCAGCAGGTCTCGCAATGATGTTAACATTGTTTTAAGTATTTTCATTGCTAAATGTTCAGCTTTTGACAGATTATAGTTGCTTTTATTCTTTTGCCCAACATCCATTTTATAAAAATCTTCTATACATAATTTCTCAAATGCATTTAAGGCACATAGACTTAAATTCCATGTAAATGTCTTTAAGTCTAAAATTACCTCAGTTTGATCTGTGTTTTGAGTTTGGATAAATGAGAAACCTCTGTTCAACAATGAAATTTCAGAGTCAGTTAAAACATGTGAAGACAAGTTCCAAATTAAAGATTCTTGTTCAAACCCCATGCTTTCTTCAGCATGGGTGCTCCTGTTGCTTCACTTTCTGTTTTCCTCCTGAAATGGTTCCTACTTCTGGAACATTGTTTTGTCTCTACTTTTGTAGAGTCCTTGATAGGAAGGGTAAAATTTAGATGTTGTTGAAAAAATGAGAGGGCATAGAACATTAATTGCTCAAATTAAAATCAGTTTTTGTGTTATCTTGGGCTCTATGAGCCTGTGTTGTTACTTGCAGTGTCTTCTTTCTGGCACCAAGTTTCCTCTGTAACTCCACCCCTTCAGCATCATTCTGAATGAGATAAGTAATGTTATAATTCCTTATTCTGTCACTATTGGTCGATTCAAGCTATCACCATCAGATTGATCATGGATTGGGTTAGCAAGTGGAGCTGCCTGTTGATTGACAGAAGTATTCACAATGAACTGCTCAGTGTTATATGGCCATTTAAACACATTGCCAGCTTGAAAACAGACCTATCCCTCAGCAGTTTCTTTTGTTTTATTTTGCACAATTTATACTCATAAACTGCCAGGGTAACAAACAGTTCATTCATATATTGTTTTCACTAATTTAGCAGAAAAATGCTGAAGCAGTTCATTATATTGCTGCTTAACATTCGCAGATACAGTTTCAGCCCCTTGCTTTGAAAATTGCACCAACAGTTTCTTATATTTCACACTAGTCTCAAGATTTACTGTTGCCTTTCACTAAAAAGTGTTGTATTAGAAATGCCTTGTGCAGGCATTTTGAGTAAACAGACACCTCTAGGGACTACCCTTTATTAATGCAAACATCCAGATGAAAATTCTGAATGGAGAGACCAAGCCATTGCTTAATAATGTCGAGGTAAGCAATGACTCTGTACAAACTAATATTGATATAATTACTTTAAAAAGCAAGCTGCATATAATTGCGAACAACTTGTTTAAAATGAAGAGACTGCATTTTCAAAATTTTCATCTGGATGTTTGCTTTAATAAAGGGATAGTCCCTAGAGGTCTCCATTTGCTCAAAATGCCTGCAGAAGGCATTACTAATGCAGCACTTCTTAGTGAATGGCAACAGTTAAACCTTGAGACTAGTGTGAAATATATGAAACTGTTGGTGAAATTTTCTAAGCAAGAGGCTGAAACTGTATCTGTGAATGTTAAGCACCAATATGATGAACAGCATCAGCAATTTTCTGCAGAATTAGTGAACAAATATATGAATGAACTGTTTGACTCCCTGGCAGTTTATGACCATAAATTGTGCAAAATAAAACAAAAGAAACTGCTGAGGGATAGGTCTGATTATCAAGATAGCAATGTGTTTAAATGGACACATAACACTGAGCAGTTCACTATGAATACATCTGTCAATCAACAGGCAGTTCCAGTTGCTAACCCAATCCATGATCGGTCTGATGGTGATAGATAGCTTGAATTGACCAACAGTGACTGAATAAGGAATGATGACATCACTCCTCTCATTCAGAATGATGCTGAAGGGGTGGAAGTACAGAGGCAATTTTGTGCCAGAAAGAAGACACTGCAAGTAACAGCACAGGTTCATAGAGCCCAAGATAACACAAAAACTGATTTTAATTTGAAAAATTCATGTTCTATGCCCTCTTATTTTTTACAACAGCAGCTAAACTTTTCCCTTCCTATTAAGGACTCTACAAAAGTAGAGACAAAACAACATTCTAGAAGAAAGAACCGCTTCAAGAGGAAAACAGAAAATGAAGCAACAGGAACACCCATGCTGAAGAATGTATGGGGCTTGAACAAGAATCTTTAATTTGGAAATTATTTTCACATGTTTTAACTGACTCTGAAATTTCATTGCTAAACAGAGGTTTGTCATTTATCCCAATGAAGAACACAGATCTTACTGATGTAATTTTAGACTTAAAGACATTTGCACGCAATTTAATGTTGAAATGTTATTTAAAGAAAATGACGGTAAACTTAATAGTGAGATGTGCTTTAAGAAACCTAGCACCTATGTGCCACTGCTTAATCCAATATTAAATGCATTTGAAAAATTATGTATAGAAGATTTTTGTAAAATTGATGTTGGCCAGAAGAAAGAACAAGTATAATTTGTCAAGAACTGAACATTTAATGCTGAAATAACTTGAAAACAATGTTAACATCATTGCGAGACCTGCTGATAAAGGGGGTCCAATTGTAATTTTTGACAGCGTTAGATACACAGAAGATATGTTAAATATGTTGGCTGATCAAACATTTTATGAGAAAGTTAATAACAGATGTGTAGACAATATGATTCAGTCTCCATGATGTGTTAAACAGGCTGTTTAAATTTGGTATCATAAAAGTTTGCATGAATATTTTTTTGTTGCACACCCCCTTATTCCAGTCATCAATGGCTTCCTAAGCTGCATAACGATCCTGTTCACCCCCCCTCCCTTTTAGACCCATAGTCGCAGGCCATGACTGGTGCACTGAACCAATATCTATTTTTCTTGAAAAACAGCTGAGACCCATTCTTAACACTATTCCACTTGTTAAGAGATACTAAGTAGTTTTTTGAAGACTTATATGATAAGACTTGCAGGTCACAAAGCACATTTTTGCTTGTTACAATGGATGTATCTTCCCTCTTTACTGTAATTCCTAATGACATGGGTATAAATTGTATTAAAAGGTTTTGAATGCCTTTTCTGATTTTGATGAAACTAAAATTGAATTAATTTTAATGTTATTAGACACAGCATTAGTGAACAATGTGTTTTTATTTGACAATAAATGTTATTGGCAGAAGCATGGCATAGCTATGGGCACATCTTGTGCCAATAGCTACGCCAATACTGTCATGATGACCTGGGAACAGGAATTTGTGAGCAATGGTGCATATAAGGGTTTATTTCATTTTATCGCAATTTTGTGGAAGATCTTTTTATTTTGTGGAGTGGGTCCAATGAACAGTTCCATGACTTTATGGACTATATTAATAGTAGTAAAACATATTTACAGTTCTCTTCTGAAACATCTGGTACAAGTATACATTTTCTTGATGTGAACATAGGAAAGAATGGTGATGGTATCTATACAAATATGTTCAGAAAACCGTGTTACCTTAACCATCTTCTTCATAGAGGAAGTATGCACCTACCACACATTTTTAGGAATGTAATCCACAGTCAAGCATTTAGGATGTCCAGGTTAAGTGCACTTAAAAGTGATTACCAACGTCATACTAATAATTTGAGAAAAGCATCCACAGAGAGAGGCTATCAGAACAAATACATTGTTGAAAATATTGAGGCTATAAGGAAAGTGAGAGACACTAGTGTTAAACATTATTTTTCCAACCAAATAACTAAGCTAAATGAGGCAGTAGTGCCACAAGATTCTGGTAAGTACATGAAGTTAAGAATACCCATGTTTTATGCAAGTGATAATGTTAGGTATCAGAGAGTCATTGAGAAACATTGGAACATTCTAATGACTGCTGAAAGCCTTATGGGAATTTTAGACACCAAACTAAGGTTTATATATAAAAAGATGACATCTCTTAAGAACCGTCTCTGCTACCCTAAAACTCATAGAATTGAGAGAGCAGATAAGAGAACATTTCCCTGTGTCAGCTGTGCTGCAGCACTGCTTGCAAATATATAAATACTGCCAACATGTTTTTACATCCTAATCAAAAGAAAGAATATATTTTTAATATATATGCTACCTGTAATTCAGAACACATCATTTATTTAGCTTCTTGCACAGTGTGTGCTAAATTTTATGTTGAGAAAACAGATAGAGCTCTGCAGGATCGCATAAAAGAACATCCTTATCATATTAGTAAGGTCAGCCAAAATAGTGCCCTTTCTAAACTTGTCCTGGAAACAGATTTGACACACACATTTTTATTTATAGCTATTGGTAGAGTGTTTGAGAGTGTCAGATGTGGTGATATTAGAAATACTACTGAACAACTGGAAGCCAAATGGATAATCAGTCTTAGATGTGGCTATGGGCATGGGTTGAATGACAGGGTGCCCATTAAACCTAAACTAAAGAGTAAGCACCTACGCAGATGACATAGCAATATATAGTATATAGTGTTTGTGTAGTTATGGTTTTAAAAGGAGATTATTCTCATATTAGATATATTGTTTTTAGTTATTTTATATATCTTTTTGTTAGTGTGCATAATGCTATGTATTGTTAGGACTGTGTCCCTTTTAGAGTTAAGTGAAATGCATCATGTGACTTGCCTATTAGAGTATTTAATGCAGTTTTTTATTCTTGGTTGTACCTGATGAAGCAGTATAACCTGCAAAAGCACTCATACCTTTGTGACTAAAGAGATTTAAAGAAGTGGAGCAGTTTGCCATTTTTGGGTTCGCTTGTGTACTTGGAATTGTTTGCTGGTTTATTTTATGTGAGCCTGAAACTTGGAGAATCATGGCAGTTTGTGCTTTTTACTATATATATATATATATATATATATATATATATATATATATATATATATATATATATATATATATATATATATATATATATATATATATATATATATATATATATATATATATATATATATATATATATATATATATCTACACCCCACATACACACACACACACATATATATATATATATATATATATATATATATATATATATATACATATATATACATATATATATATATATATATATATATATATATATATATATATATATATATATATATATATATGTATGTATGTATATATATATATATATATATATATATATATATATATATATGTATACATATATATATATATATATATATATATATATGTGTGTGTGTCTCCCTAGTGTTGTAGTGTTGTATGTCTCTATTGCATGATATGTTTAAAAAAACATCATTAATTCCTGTAGCTTAGTTGGTGTAGTGGTACATTGTTCTGACTATAGTGTACAGGGTCATGGGTTTGGGACTGATGATTTTGTTAAATGACCAGAATGCATGCTATGTTTGTTAAAGCAGTACAGATTCTTGTATCTCAGATGGTGTAGTGGGATGCTGTTGTGATTATAAAGCATAGCATCCTGGGTTTGAGGCTTGGTAAAACTGACTAGGTCTAATGGATACAGAGTGATTAAGGCACTTTTAAGTAGTTGTAAGTGGGTTTGCGCAGGTTTGTGCAACGTTAAGTGATGCCAACACATGGTTAATCCATTTTAGCTTCACTTACTGCCATTTATTCCCACTTACTCCTGTGCTAATTTCTTTAAAAGGATAGAAACAGGGGTGATAAGAAAGTGGTGAAAAAAGGGCAAGCAGAGGGAAGTACTGTATGAAAGGTAGCTAGGGATGGGCAGGACAGGTGTAGGAAAGGTCCATTGTTGTCCATTTCCTCTACAGCAATAGCTGTGAATTTCTACAGAATTTGGAGGTGAATTTGGAGACTCAAGCCCCTGAGAGAGGGTTGAGGACAACAGTAATTTATTTTCAAGCCAATTGTACCAGATTACATGTGTCCAGTGGACACTTGCAAAATGGACAGCTATGTATGGGGTGTAATTTTTTTTTGGGACCAGATGCTCTTTTTTTAAGTGAGAGTGGGATTTTGGAGAAGGATATTAGGTATACTTGGGGAGTTAAGTTGGGTAGGAAGACAAACAAGACAGACAAGATAGCAGACAGGGATAGTATATGACACATGTAGGAGGTAAACACCCTGAATAGGGAGGGTGGTTGGGAATCAGATGCCCATGAGACCCCAAATGGATACAGTGGGACTGAGGTCCCAACCCATGGACAGTCACCACTGCACCTTCACGGCCATAAAGGTGGCTGTTGTTGGGGCTGGACAGAAGTGGCAGGCTGACCCTCAAGATGTGCCAGGAAGCCCTCAATCTGGTGCAACTGTCCACCAAACTCCTTTTGCATGGTGCTAAGCACCAAACTCTTGACCTGGCTATGGGTGACAGTTTCCTGTCCACGCCCACTCCTGGGGGGGGGGGGTGAGCTCCATCCCCTGAGTTGGTTCCACCCAAAGGTGGTGCAGGAACAGCAGACAAGAAGGTCCTGGGTTGTGTCCCAGTTGTGCTGGGGCCCGGTGCCATGGCCAAATGAGGCAGGACAGGTGAATCTGTGAGGATCTGCCTTCCCAGACATGGTATGATGTTGAGGTTTTACAAAATATGTTGGTTAGTCATGAATAAAACATTTCAAAATTAGTTTTAACAGCATGCATGGGTGTTCCAATTAACCCAAACCAACATATTTGAAACAGGTGAATAGCAAACAGAACACATGCATAAATGGAACAACACTAGGCATCATAATGGCATTCAGGTTACATTGATAGCAACAGGCCACCAATGATAGTATTTGAATGGGGAACATTAATAATCAAATGATTCAATATTTGTAGAACAATAGGACACATGTCCCAACAGTAGTTTTGGAGAAAAACATACCCATTGATTATGTGTTTGAATTATTGGTGCAAAAGCCTTCTTAAAACTAATACATACATTTCCCTACTTGGCAGACCTCTGGAGGGAATATCTGTTAACACTACCTGACTGTTTCTACACATAATCACATATTCAGGGTTACATATATGACACTGACAGGGGTGCCCTGCACTCATGCTGTGTGAGTGTGCTACTGCCATACTCTGCCTGGATTTCTATCTGTCATCCTGTGTATGGGCAGCGGTGCGCACTAGCCATAACAACGTGACACTTGAGGGAAATTTATCCAGAGAAACCAGTTGGTCTATGTAGTCATATTGCTGTCATTTGCAGCCTTGGGTTTGGACAGTGTAAGTGGTGAACACAGTGTATTAGTACAACCTTCTTACAGCAAATAGAAACATTTCCTTACATGTCAGACCTGTGGAGGAAATTTCTGTTAATACTACCTGACTGTTTCTACACATATGTGACACTGACAGGGGTGCCCTGCACTCATGGTGTGTGTGTGTGTGTGTGTGTGTGTGTGTGTGTGTGTGTGTGTGTGTGTGTGTGTGTGTGTGTGTGTGTGTTACTGCCATGTTCTGTCTGGATTTCTATCTGTGACCCTGGGTATTGGCAGCAGTGACCACTAGCCGTGACTGCGTGACTCTTGGGGGACATTTATCAGGAGAAACCACTTGGTGCATGTATTTATCTTGCTGTCATTTGCAGCCTTGGGGTTGGACAGTGGAAGTGTTGTACACACAGTGTATTAGTACAGCCTTCTTACAGCTAATAGAAACATTTCCTTACCTAGCAGACCTGTGGAGGAAATTTCTGTCAACTCTACCTGACTGTTTCTACACATATTCTTGGGTTAAATTATGCATACAGCTTACTACCACTTCCGGGATTTGAACTATGCCTGTTTGTGCAAAAAGGTACAACAAGGCTGTGTTTCAGCACAGTGAGGTATTGAAGAACTGCAGTGTGCTGCTTGACTGTTTTCTGTCAAATACTCTCTTGGTTGGACAATCTGACCTTGTCATTCTGACATTCATGCATGGCTGATTGTTCTTGTACTGCGTATTATTACTTTGACATATAACAATCTGGAAAGCAATGGTTAACACTAAGCACTGCTGTTGGAGATACAGCATACTAGTTTACAGATTACTATTCAGGGGTCAGATCTTTGTGCATGGAACATTTCATATAGTTGATCTGTTCTACAGCTCCACAATCTTTGTCAGATGTGCCTGAATTAATTCATGCTGTCAGAGCCATAGTTGCTGTGCAGAACATGTACACATTTAGATTCATACCACCACATACCAAAGCAAACACAACAGTCTGGGGTTTTTAGTTTTTTGACGGGTACTGGCACTGCTATTGATAGATATCCTGTACATCAGTATTACTCTGCTAACATCTCATTTATTTATTACATACAGTATGCATTTTAACCTACTGGCAGCTGCCATTCTACTCCTTTCTATTTATTTGCCCTGAATACTGCAAGCCAGATTTGTACTCACCAGCCTCCCTACGTAGCCTTAGCAACCTGCTGGCATGTGCGTCCATGTTTGCAGCCCTCTCATCTGCAGCTGTACAAGAGATAAAGAAAGATTTATGCATACCTATCAATCACATACACATGCTTGACGTTGGTGAACACTAATTGATACTGATACACACTTCTGAGACATTATGTGCCCATGCATCTTGGCTCCACTGGTCCAAGAGCTCACTCTTCCTACGCTTGAGGTCAGCAAAATGGTGCCGGACCTGCTCACCAGTTCAAGGGATACCAGTAGCACTGGTGAGATCACGTGCAAGATGGTCCCAGTCCTCCACTTTGTATTGGGTGCCCTGGTACTGGCCCTGCAGCAGTCTCTCCTCATGATTTTTCACTAAGTGTGCAACCATGACCCTGGACTCTTGAATGCCCCAGCAATGCACCTGAAAGCATGAACCCTCTCCTACACCAGCCATAGTGCCTGCAAGGATGAACTACAACTGCTTATGGCTGTATTCCTGGCAGCAAGGTTTAAATAGAGCCAAATTCTCACCCTTTGCTGTTAGTGGACCATTTTGAATATGCTGAGCTAAGCTAAGTGACGAGCAAACCCGCTTAGCTAAGGTTAGCAGGGCTTAAAGGGATAGATGTTGAGCACTGCTTACCAATGTGCAAATCTGCTTAGCTGGGCTACTTATTGCTTAGCATTTACATTTAATTACATTAGACCAGGTTAGCATAGCTTAGCACCACTTAGCATTGCTCACATTTCATTTTATAAAGTATCCAGACTGTGGGATTGATTCCTCATTACTGGCATATTATAATTTTATGTTTACCTTCCATGACATCCCCCTATGTGCTTTCATTAAATTATATTCTTGTGTGACTATACTGTATGGGACACTTGTGTTTATATGGGGTTTTCACATCTTTTCTAGACTGACATCTCACTTTTGGACCTGCTACACTACCTTGGTTGACAAAAAACACTTGCTACATAATTTAAGTTTACAAAAATAATTTGTACACTACTTTCCCATACAAAAATAAGTTGTCTGTCTTGGTACTCGAACTGTGAACACCTAAAAGTAAAATCAAGACTCTAACCACTACACGATCCCAGCTTGGGAATTTCACTTGTATATTTGCATTTATCTCCTACGGGATGTTTAAGCTATGCTAAGTGGAAGGCCATAAAGCACACACCCACTTAGCTATGCTTAAACATTCCTTAGATTTGAAAAAAAAAAGTGTATATTATTTTTATATTATTATGATATTTAAGTGAGTCTTGTGGTGTTCTGACAACTTATTGCGGACTGCAATCGTGAAATAATGGCATTCATTTGGCTTTCAGACTTCTATCCTTCAGGGACTCCTGCCAATACATTCCTGTTATCTATCAACTTTCTAAGTGTGTGAGGGCAATTTTTCAGGCGTGTCCCTAATTTATTATTTATTCCCCCCATTATTTGTGACTTTGTCAACATGCACTGCTGTAAGGGAATATTGGCATACATTTGCTTTCAGTCTTCTACCCTTCTGTAATTGATGCTAATGCATGACCTGTTCTCTATCAACTTTCTGTTTGTGAGAGCTATATGTGTACTTTGTCACTTTTGGGGAATTTTCCCCTACTATGTGTGCATTTGCACACATTTCCTGCTTTAGCACATTGTAGAAGTGTCATATGGCCATGCAGGAGGTATGTCACAGAACCTGTCACACACACCCTGCATTGCTTTCATCATGCCAATGTTTCTTTCAGTGTCAGTGGACACTGAAATGATCATGATCTCATTTCAGTGTCTGCAGACACTGAAATACTGGCATAATATTAGAGTAAATCTCTAATATTATACCACTGTGGTTTAGAAAGTGCCATACGGCATTTTCTGAGTGCAGGGGGCATATTCAGTGTCTGTGCACTATTTGGACATGCTCCCTGCAGTCGTTCACAATTTGTGTATGTATAGGAAGTTCAGCAGCATGCCTTCATGAATATTTAAGGCATGCTGCTGTATTAAATGGACACAAATTGCTCCATGCAAGCATAGTCTTATTCTTGCACAGTTTGTTGAATCCAGGGTTTAGACTTTATATTCCTTACAAAATGCAAAGCAACACAAGACCTGTTAAGCTAATAACCTTTTAAGTTTGAAAGAAATGTAATTCTTTGTGTATAGAGTTCTAATGAACGCTGCTATTTGGCCCCTGACAGAGCTTATATTGGTTATATGTGTTTTAAGAATATAAGTTGTCTTTTCTTTTGCAGGTGGGGAAGAGTAGAGTGGGCATTGGTCTGTGACCTGAAGGAAGTGGGTGCAAAAGGTGATGGAGGCTGTTGCAGTGGCTGTCTGGGTTGCTAGATTGTTATGCACTGAGGTCACAGAAGAGGGGAGCGCAAAGTAAGCAACAGTCAGTGGCCTGAAGAAAGTGGATTTGAAAGGTAATGGATTCTGATGGGGTGGGAATTCCAGTTGCTAGAGTTGCACACAGTGAGGTTACAGGTAATCTTCATTTGGTATTCATTAAGGCATATCAGAGTTGGCATAGTTTGGGGTAGTGTGGGGGCAAGTGAGAGGATGTATGTTGGGGGCAGAGTAAAGCAGGGTTCAGAATTGTTTATGGGGAGTCTGGAGTTCCCAAAGGTGGGGTGGAGTCACAACAATCATAGGATAATAGGAAGTTATTTGGCTAATGGGTCTAGGGCCCTTACAAGATAGTCAAGTTCAACCCTTATTTACACGTGCAGCACCTATTGCCCTGGTCCAAGAGGGACAAGGGTGAAACCTCTTGGGTGAATTTATGGTTAAACTAGGGGGACTATTTCCACCTCTTTTGAATAAGAATTTGTAATTAATCAATGGGGACTGTCTATTTTGGAATGATAGAGTATTTAAAGCTGTGTTTTGTTATTTTATCAATTCACTGATGAAGGCATTTGTTGCCGAAACCGGTCTGTTTTTTTTTTTATCCTTTTAATATTGGGAATACTGGTAGTTAGGATAAGTAAGTATTTAGTTAATATACAGAGGTTATATAAGGTTATGGTTATTACTTCAGCATTAGAGAGGGATCATTGGTTTAATTTCAGCTGTTTAGGCAGTTGGCTGCTTTGGTGATAGGGCTCTGGGAGGTTGATGACTGGGATGCAGTTTGGTTTAGAGAGGATGGAGTACACGAAAAATTTTGGCTTAACCTTTTTTAATGTGCAGTTATGTTGTTGGACATTTTGAAAGGAGGGAGGGGGAACAGCCTGGTCAGGCTGGTGGGCAGAGAAGAGGGGCAGGCTTGCCCTCTTCTGCTCCCCTCTGGTGATGGATGTTCATGTCAATGAATTGGGAAAGGAAAGTGACCAGTTGGATGCTGTTTGATAAGTAAAATAAATGAGTGGTGGCAAGGACACTGCTTATTTGGTTGGATGTTTAATTCAATAAGTGGTAACGGAAGTGAACAATGGGACGCTGTTTCATAAGTAAAATAAGTGAGCGGGTTAAGGATGCTGGTTATTGAGTCAAGGTTAGCAAGGTCACACTGTCATAGTTAACAGTTATATGGATGTTTATGCTATTATTAATATCAGTTATATTTATGTTTATGTTGTGATTTATAAATAATATTGGTGAATAAAAGTATGTTTATGGAAGTTTAATAAAGCTCATCAAATGTCATTCGGTGCATTGTGTGTTTACTGAAGGGGAGCAGGACAAACTACAATTGCCTTATTTTTTAAAAGGAAAATTTTCATTGCATAGCCTTGCAAGTAGCATATCATACTATGCTGTTTCAGTTTCCATTTCTCTAGTAATCGTCCATAATGATCTTCTAAGTAAGGTGTACTATATTCTTTATTAGAAACATTTATCCAGTTATCAACAAACAAATCAAAATAATGAAATGCAGGATTATCATATTCAAACCAATTGCATTCTCATTCTGATTTAAAATTTATGTTTTATTCAGATTTAGTTTGTTACCAATTATCTCTGAAAATACACTTTGTATTAAAATTTTGAGGTAATAACCACACTCCAAATGAATATCTTCCAAAATTCATTGCACTTTTTGCATAAGACAAAAAAAAAATTCTACCTCTGAATTTTAGTTTGCAACTTGTATATGATTACTGAGCAATGCAAAAAACATGTTCTCTGTCCAAAGTTCAATTCCTAATAATTACCCACTATAACTCCATGATTCTCATCACATAAACACAGACACACACACACACACACACACACACACACACACACACACACACACACACACACACACACACAAACACATGAACGCACGCACACACACACACACAACACACACACACACACACACACACACACACACACACACACACACACACACACACACACACAAACTATTATCCATACTAACTGATCTGATAATTGCAAATCTTTCAAACACTTTTACTGTCTGCATTACTTATTTTAACTTGACACTTTCATCAAACAATGTATCACTGGCATTCATTCATATAATAGGATATGTTAATATATAATTAATTAAAATTTCCTTTTTTTAACACAATATAATAAATATTGTACACAGAGAACAAGCAATAATGTACTCAATGAGCTACCTTGATATAAACCCACAATAATTTTTTTTGCCATCCAGCACCATTCTTTACAGGTTTAAAAATAGAATGCTCGTGCTCATAAACTTCTGTACTCCACCTAATTTCTTTAACACCAACTACTAAATATTTCAAAATATTAGATATCGGGTAGGGGACACGGAGTTACATGTTTCACAAAGTCCAATTTCAATAACAAGCATACATCATTTCCTAAATGCATATTCCTCAAAACATTTTTAACAACCCAAACATTTCTTGAAACATACTTCCCAGAGAAGCAAGTATCTTTTTAGGTTTACAGCATTTTTGTTTAATAATGATATTGATCAAGTTTATCTAAAATATATTTATTTTCCTCTGTTGTAACACACCTCAAACTACAATGGTTTTAAATCCACTGGGAGGGAATTTGGCTAGGCTTAGAATGGCCTGTCAAGAAAGCTGGTCTAGAAATTACTTATGAGCTTATGAAACCCTGCATCTAACGAAAATAGAAAATGAAAATTTTGATCAAACAGGACACTGCACTTCAGCTATCCCATGTTCAAATCACCATAGTCAAAATTCAATACCATTTCCTTGCAAGCTATAAGCCCTCCTCTATGACCCAGGAAACCCATACCATGTATTTAAACTTACTGGAAACACTCACCATCCAACTCAACACCATATTCATGAGCAACTTTAATTTCCCCCACTATTAACTGGCAATCCTATACGATACAAAACGTACAGGCACAGGGATTCCAGGATTTTATAAACACAAATTCCCTGGACTAGATTGCCAATAACCCAACCAGAAGTGTAACCATACTGGATCTGATCCTCACTAAATAGGAGAGTGTTGCACACCCCCTAATGTAATGTCTTCCCTGGTAAGGTCAGACCACAAAATGGCCTCATTGAAGTGAAAATAAAACCTAGAGCCCCAGACCCTGCAATATGCAGGAACTTCTTTAAGGCTAACTTCCTGCTGTTAAGTGATAACCTGGCAAAATATTAAGCCTCCATAGTTCCTGACAACACTGCTGTCTATGCAAAACTGTTCAAAGAAAGCCTATACAAGCATGTTACTAGCTGCATAGAAAGATCTGTATCTACCAGGAAGAAGTAGAGATCTAACTAAAAAATCCAGTAACCCTGGCGGAATCACAAAATCAATAGACTGTATGACATAAGGAAGAAAATCAAGGCAAAAATTAGAAGGCGCAGAACTCAAAAGGATAAAAGCACTCTCTTCAAACTAAACAAACAAATCAGAGGACAAACAAAGTCGACCAAGCCAAAGCTGAGGTAAATTTGGTCTCCCAGTTCAAAGACAACCACAAGGCATTTTTTATCTAAGCCCGCAATCTCAAAGGCAATGCACAATTGACTGCAGAGCTCATTCTAAATGGAGCCAGCTATACTGAGCCAGAAAATATAGCAAACCTGCTGACCAACAAATGCTGCTCCAACTTTACCCTTCTCTCCTTCTCAACCTTCCCTCAGAAAATACCATCAAATATAACACTCCTTCTATCACTAGGGAACAGGTCCTTAATGCTTTCTCTGAGGCCAAGAACACCAGATAAATGGGCCCAGACAATATCTCAGGATGCATTGTAAATAGCAACAAATCTGACCTATCAGGAAGTCTGGAATTGCTATTTAACTGTAGCCTACAAACAGGCTTCCTGCCTCATGAATGGACAACAGTAACAGTTATCCCTCTGCACAAAAGTGGGCCATTTACAGACCCTGGAAACTACAGACCCATAAGTCTCACTAGTCTTCCATGCAAAGCCATGGAAAGAATTATCAAGGAAATGATCAATAATGATATAGTAAACCTCCAGACACTGGAATCAACACAGTTTGGTTTTATCAGGGGAAAGTCATGCCTACTCAACCTGGTGGACATCTTTGAGAAAGTCACAAAGCACACAAAACACACACAGACCAGTCAGTAACAGTAAATCCAGTGAACAAGAATTATCAGATCCCAATGTAATAAAAACAAACCACTGGAAACAAGAGCAGTTCAGATAAATATAAGTTATTTAATATAGACAACACAATGGTATTCATCAAATTCAACCAAATGTTGTACATTTCCCCTCTCAAACAGGCTCTTTTAAAATAATATCAACAATTTAAAACCATGATTAAAACCTTCTTCTAGTTTATGCGTATACAATGCATTTGTGTCAAAATGTCTTCTTATGCCAGAAAGGTGGTTACAGATATGTTCTTTAAGTTTTTGCTTAGTTATGGCAACATGTTAAGCATGATAAAGGTTACATAAACCTAGATAAACCAGATTATTTGTGTTGCAGTTGCCATTAATGTTTAACTCAAAATTAGACCTAATAACTGAATGTAAAAAAGATTTTCCTGTATTTATAAATTTACAATAAACATATCTGCCACATTTAAATGTGCATCTTGTAATGGTTTCAAGATGCAACCTTATGTGTGGCTGATCTTTGTAACAAATCAGATGTTTCAAGTTATTACTACATTTGTATCTAAAACTAGGCCATGCAGATATGTTCAAGTCAAGTTCAGGGACATTGTGTAATATGTGACAATATTTGGAAACTACACATTTAACATTGTTGGTGTTTCTGTTATAAGTCAAAAGGCATCTAGTCATGTTTCTGGGATGTCCCTATTTATTGTTTGTTGAGTATTAACAGAAAAAAATAGGTTTCACTGCAAGTGGATGCTGCTGAATTAATTTCTTCACAAATAGCATTGATATCCTTAGCCTTATAACCTTTTAACCTTTGTCAAAGAAGTCAACTGCTAACTTATCTAGTTGGGAATCCATGTTAAAATCTAAAGTATTCAGCTTTGCCACTCTAAGTATCTGCCCCTTGACAATATTATTCAATGTAAAATGTGGAAGCATGCTATTACTATGTAGGTAAGCATTTCACTTTGTTAGCTTAGAATTAACGAAACTGGATACTGCTCTTGGATATAAAAACTTGTTTTAATATCACCACACCATACACATAAGATGAGCGCTTTCGGGCAGGTGCCCTTCATCAGATAAAAAGATACATTCTAAAATTCTTTTTAAAAAAGCAACAACCAATCAATATTCAGTGAGAACATTCAATAAAATTCAATAAAACACCCGCCTTTTACTCAATGTGGGTTTTAAAGGGATAACATCATTTAAGCCTGGTTCCCTATGTGCTGTCAGTTCAAGAATCCATTTGGATTCAGCTAGTTCAGTGTTCAACTTGATATCACCCCCCCTGCTGGTCAATTTTAAGTTCACAATAACCCTAAAAGTAAATTTGTGTGTAGGGTTATCTTTAACATGCCTAAACAGGGCATTATGTACATCATTGTTCCTTATACTGAATGAATGCTGAAAAATTCTTGTTTTTAACATTTGATTGGTTTTCCCAATATAAAAACAGTTACATGAACAGCATTCTGCTATGTATACTAAATCTGTAGTACGACAGCTTGCCTTACCCTTAAACTGATACACCTTCCTACTAATAGGATGTATAAACTCAACTCCTTTTTTGATGCTACCACAGGCTTTACAACAACCACATGGTATGGTTCCTGCCTTGCCTACTTTTGACCTAACATCACTGGGGTTAATTCTCTCTTTACAGAGTATATCCTTTAAATTCCTATTTCTTTTATAAATAAAGTTGGGCTTGGATCCAGCTAGATCTCTCAAGCTGTCGTCACTAACTAAAATATTCCAGTTATCACGTATTATATTGCTAATACCTTTCATATCACTACCATAGGTTAGTGCTACCTTGTGTCTATCTTGTACGGCCCTCTTGCATACTCGTTCTTGTTCTACATTATCTGTGTGATCCAGCCAGGGTCTATATGTATTAGCTCTAAGTGGCTTAGTCTTCTTAATGGCTTCCCCCACCATTCTTTTTTCATATCCTCTATTGAGGAAACAACTGCCCAAATGTTCAGTCTCCATCTAATACTCGGCATCATCCTTCACAATCCTAGACACCCTACCCATTTGACCTTTCACAATGTTGGTGAAGGTATGTCTAGGGTGCATGCTGTCGTAGGACAACAAAGTATTGCGCCAGCATTCTTTCCTATGTATCCTTGAAGTAAACCCTTCTCTATTTTGAATTAAGCAGACATCTAAAAAATCTATTTCAACCTTCGATGTTTTAATACTAAACCTGAAAAAAGCAGTAGTGGAATGAAGGTATTCTATAAATCTATTCAGTTCATTAACACCCCCATCCCAAAGGACAAAAATATCATCTACGAAACGTAGATATAGGAACAAATATTTCCTCCATATGTTATCATTGAACACATAAGAATTCTCCCAAAAAGTAAGGACGAGATTTGCATAAGTGTTGGCGCAGGGGGTGCCCATGGCTATCCCCTGCGCCTGTCTATATGCAGAATCTCCTCCTAGGAAGATATTGTTCTCCAAAACTAGTGTTAATAGCTCTAAAATCAAATCTGTCTTTGCACTGGTGAAGTTTTTAGCGATTAAAAGTTCCTTTAACGCTGAACTCCCATATTCATTATTTATTACGGTGAAAAGGTTGTTAACATCAAGGGTGGCCATCAAATAATCACCTGTCAATTTCTCCTTACTAATATTGCCAATCAGGCTCAAATAATGCCCTGTGTCCTTTAAAATGTACGCTACTTCGTCTACTAGGGGTCTAAGGGTCACCTCTAACCAGATAGATATATTTTCAGTGACCCAACCCCTTCCCGAAACTATCGGTCTAAGGGGTGGGTCCAGTACACTTTTATGAACTTTGGGCAAAGCTTTAAATATAGGTGTCAAGGGCTTTTCAATAAACAGAAATTCAAACAATGAAGATGTTATCAATAAATTATCGCTAAGCCACCTCAACCTATTGGAACTTTTACGTAAACTGGATTTTGGCTAGCGTAGACCTTTTTCTTCCACTTTGTTAGCTTCTGATATAAAGTAGTTTCTACTTTACATTTATTATTTTTAAAAATTGTAATGTCAAAGAAGTCTATACTATCAGGAGAAATACATTTGTTAAACTTTAGGAATGTTACAGTGGTTGATAAATATTCATCAAATTCATTGAAAGACTTAACATCTCCACACCAGATTAAAAACAGGTCATCAACAAACCGGTGATTAAAAAAAAAAAAAAAAACTAGATTATATGAACATAAATCATGTAAATTTAAAATAAACCAAAAAAGAAAATAAAAACAGATTCAACCATGACTAGGAACCAACACAAAAATATGCAGCTTTATTGTCTCTAGCGCCTCAGCTACAACACAGCCTTCAAGGAGTACTAAAACGCATAAATACAAATACATGTAAATGTAGTCACCAATAAAGCAATTATCCAATAAAAAACATCAACTAAATTAACAATCTCCAATTGCAGTCCAAGTTAAGACCTGAGGAACATAAGGTGTTATATTTAAGAATAAAAATAGCTTCCTTATACATCAACTTCTTTTTATATACATTTTCTAAGTAAAATTTAACTGATACTTTCTCTAAATATGTTGCCTTTAAACTACTAGGGTATGATCCCCGATCCATGAAATTCTACAAGATGTTGTGCAATAGGGCTTTCAGTTTTTTTTATTTCTTATATTTCTGATGTGTTCTTGTAGTCTTGTTTTAAATTTCCTTTTACTTTCTCCAATGTAAGTTAGAACACAAGAAGACTGCACACCATACATGATTCTTTCAGTATCACAAGTGTAAAAGTCATAAGTATGAAAAGGAACCACATTAATACTTGGACTGCAATTGGAAATTGTTAATTTAATTGATGTTTTTTATTGGATAATTATTTTATTGGTGACTACATTTAAATGTACTTGTATGCATGTGTTTTAGTACTCTGTGAAGGCTGTGTTGTAGCCAAGGCGCTAGAGACAATAAAGCTGCATATTTTTGTGTTGGTTCCTAGTAGTGGTTGTATCTGCATTTTCTGATAAAGATGACCATACAAAGGCATTTATTCTGCTTAATCTAGCTGGGTCAGAAGCCTTTGAAGGGGAGAGTTTATTTGTGTATGCACCTGCTGTCTATGCAGGAGAGGGGAAACCATAATATTGTTGTATTAGGCTCAGTCAAGGGAGGACTCTGAGTGCTTAAAATGTAAATTCAGAGGAGTTTAACCCCCAGACAAATGTTATAATGAAAAGGCACTTATTTTATACAAGGGATCAAAACCCTGGGGAAACGTTTACAGCATATTACTGACTTCAGAAACAAGGTTAAAAGGGGGGCGTGGCCAAGGATGAACACAGGATAGCAGCAGATTTCTTCAGCTCCACCAATTTCATTAGACTGACAAGAATTAATTACTTAAAAAAATAATTTTTGAAGTAATTTTCTTTCTAAATATGTTTGTTTTATATAGTTCTTGAACTATATCTAAAAAAGAAAGGAAATTTTAACAATATTCCTGCCAGAAATCACTTTGGAAATTTTCCTGTCAGTTTATCAGTCTGAAATGAGTTCTAGTAAGACAAATTCTCAAGACTCCAGCATCAAGAAAGAACTTCAGTCTCTGATAACTATAATCCAGCAACTTACTGCTAAGATGGATAAAATGGATACTAAAATAGATACCTTCATAGAAAAAACTACAAAACAAATAGACTTGTTACATATAGACCTGCAACAACAGAAGATCCAGATGACAGGCATAGAAGAAGCTGTGAATGACATGGAAAATAGAATCCAAGAAGAGGAAATCAACATTGAGTTTCTGCTGAAACAAAATACACATTTACAAACAAAGCTGGATGACCTGGAAAATAGATCTAGGCAATAACATTAGGATTTTTGGACTGCCAGAAAATATTGAAGGTAACAATATTACTTATTTTTTTAACAACATGGCTCCCTAAAACTTTAGACTTACCAGAAGCATTCTCTTTTGGTATCGAAAGAGCACATAGATCTATAGCTAATACTAACTCTAACAAAAACTATCCTAGATCAGTTATAGTTAGATTTCTATCATCTTTTGATAAAGAGATGGTTCTTAAATCTGCTTGGGCTAAAGCTCCTGTTAAGATTAATGAGACAACTGTGCGTTTTGACAATGACTATTCTTCCTTGGTAATAGCTAAAAGAAAAGTTTTTCTGCCACTAATAAGGGAGCTTAAAAAAGCACAGTTTAAAACATACCTTCTGTTTCCTGCCAAGCTAAAAATCTTCCTTCCTGATGGTCCTAAAATTTTTGATGACTTAGACTCTGCTTTACTGTTTATCAAAAAAAATAAGATTTTGGATAAAATAGAGGAAATGGAATGGGCTAGTCCTTCATTAAAGAGACTGCCAACTGAAACTTCGTGGAAGACTTCGGAGAAGAAGAAGAGACTAAAAAACAAATGATTTGTTCTGTTTTTTTTTTTCTTTTTTTTTCTCTCATCATTTTACTTCATTATTAATCTTTTTAAATATAGTTCCTGCATTTCCAGAAAGCCACAAATATTCTGAAAAAGATTTAATCAAAGTTATTCTCTGTGTGCAAACAAATGTTTTGTTTCATAACCAGTCAAAATATCTGAGGAACTAATAACAATCTATTATTCAATTTGTTTCTCTTTCTGAAAAAGAGAAGTAAGGTCAGTAATTTGATACATTTTTTTCTCTTTTTTTTTCTCCTTTTCTTTGTTTAAACAATGACATTCTATTTAGATTATGTAGTGGGTAAAGGGTGGGGGAGGGCAGGGAGAGAAGAGTAATGAAAATATGATTAATAGAATAATAACATATTTATTCCTTGTAAAAAGTTTATATGTTCTTCAAATGCTATTCCTAATTATACTTTCTTGATTATACTGCTTATGCTTGTTTGTAAATAATCTGTCATGCTTTAACTAATAATAATTAGAACTAAATAATAGTAAATAATATGTTTTATTTTTAACTCTATTAATATAAACAGTAAGTAATATTCCATTATATATACATCTTATAGCTTTCTCTTACATTTTTTTTATTTCTGCTTTACACTCTTTTATTTTATAATCTCTTTTTCTTTTCTTTATTCTTTCTCTTTATTTTTTTTTTTCATATTAATATATAGAAATGCTTTTGATCATATAGACACAGTAAATAATAAGATTTGCATAAAAATTGAGTTGGGACATAAATATTGAGTTTTATTACTTACTAATAACTTTGGGCTTAATTTCACTTACATAGAGGCTGTAATAACCTGTAAAATACATTGCAAAGGTTTTGTCATGTTTAGATGCATTTACACTGCTAAATAAATGTTTGTCACTAGTTTTAAACAAGTTTCCCACCAAAATGTTAAGGGAGACAATCTGGGATGTGGGCTACCTCATGAACAGTGTCCTCGAGTTGTTTTAAAAGCTTCAACTCTCAGAATTCTCACAGAGAAGCTGAAAGCAGTCAGTTTGACCTTTGACCCAGATATCACACTGACACATCGCAGATTCAGGAAGAACACTCTACCAGGAAGTAGAACTGATGCAAATGCGACTATGTGAAGGAAAATGAACTCTTTAACATCTAAATGTGAGTTATTTTATATAATTACTTAAATATCTATGTTATAATTCATAAAATATGTCAGTTATAATGATTTTAAATGATGCAGTTTCTTGTAGTAAGTAAATGTCTTATTTTAGAAGGCATAGAAAATGAAACATTTATTCAAGTGTTTTTGAAAATCTACTTGACTGCAGCATACTAATCTGTGTTAAAAACTTATGTTCCAAACATATACATTACTATAACTCATTTAATTCATCTGATTGACAAGCATAAATAACTTTATAACTCTATTCTGGAAGAAATTGTCATGTGATATATTTTAAAGCAGTAGTATAGACATACAAAATACAGATTTTTTTTTACAATAATGCAAGTGTTTCTGAGAATTTGCATAACTATGCAGTATGATTTATAACAATTTCTATAAATATAATATTTTATTCTATTGACAATAATGAGTATGAGTAAAATGCTCATATACAAGCAATTCAAGTTTTTTTTGGAAGCTGTTGACTGCATTTACATGACAGAAAATAGATGCATCTTAATATATGTAATGTCTGAACCATGTTAGCCAAAGTTTTTGATTTAAATGAATGTTAGAACTTATTTTTACATACTTTGAATAAATTAATATGTAAATATGCCTTCCTTTTTTTCTCTCTCTCTCTTTCTTTCACTCTCTCTCTCTTTCACGCCTTTTATTTCTCTCTCTCCTCTTGGTTCCTAATATCAAGATTATTTGAATGCTATTTGAATACAAGTGTATTATATTACATAGATGTATATAGTAGTATGAATAGTTTAAAAAAAAAAGTTTATTTTAGTTTATATGATGCTGTTTTATCAAATGTGTAGTCTTGTCTTGCTAGATAATTGAATTGAAAGCTGTTAATTTAAGTTAAATATAACCAGTATTAAATTGATAAGGTGGTAGCTGAGGTACTGCTGCTTAGGGTAGGGGGTTAACTTGAGTGGTAAATATTACTCTAAGTTGGAGTTTTTAACTCCAGGCTGGATGCAAGGTTTAATCCTTACATTATTTTCACTTGTTCATTGTTATATGTATATAGTTTTGACATCCACAATATATTTTGTACACTCATTGTCACTACAAACAAAATTGAATCCTATACAAAATCCCATAAGAGTTTCAATAAATACAGCTATATTTAAAGGTACACCTAAAGGAGGAGATGTAACATTACTTATGTTGTTATTTGTTATTTTGATCATAAGATTCTTAAGTTTTAAAAATGCCAAATGACATCTTTAAAAGGAATTTCTTTAAACATTAATGGATTGAATAATCTGTGTAAAAGGGCAAGCCTAATAAGATACATTAATTTACATAAGGCCAACTTAGTCTTCCTGCAAGAAACCCATCTCTTGAAAAAGATATTGATAAACTAGCCATAAACAAATATACAGTATTGGTTAGTTCAGAGCACACTCAGAAAAAAGAGGAGTGGCTATTTTATGGAATAAAAGTATGCCCATTCCTAAAACCATTAAGTCTTATCAGGATGACAAAGGAATGTTTTGTATGGTTACAATACAAATTAATGGGAAGACTTACACTTTAATTAATGTATATTGGATACCTGGAATTGGTATTAATACAGTGAAACATCATCTTGATAAGATCATATCATTCTCTATAGGAGATATTATTTTAGCTGGTGACTTTAATTGTATACTACATGAAAGTGATACTACCACTATAGGAAAAGAAGAATTACATCTAATGCAAAACATTTAAATGATTTTGCTAATTCTTATCATTTGAATGATATTAATAATCAGATAGATTCAAAATCATTACCATACACCTTTTTTTCTAACAGATACAAAACTTATTCAAAAATAGATAGGGTCTTTATTTCTAACCAGATGGTAACAGATTTATTTAATTCCAAAATCATTTCATGTCCTATATCTGATCATAATTCAATTGTTTTTGAATTCATGATAACAAATACTCATAATGTTCAGATCAAAAGGATACCAGCATACTTAACTCAACTAAAAGACTATAAAGAATATATACTTTCAGAAGTAAAACATTTTTTAGACATAAATAATACTCCTGAAGTCTCCATTGTCTATGTTTGGGATGTCTTAAAATCATATCTATATGGACAAAGTATCAGATGGTATAATAATAAAAGGAAATCTTGGGATAAGGAATTGTTAGATATTCAAAGTAAATTAGACTCTTATAAACATAATAATAAAGAAAATATTATGGACAAGAAAGTTATTGAAGAAATAAACAAACTAAATGAGAAATACAAAGAAATTTTAACTCATAAAGTTAAAATAAATTTAGAGAAATACAAGTTTTTGTCTTATTCAATAAGCCCCAAATACTTACATAGACTTAAAAATAAAACAAAAAGGTTGAATAAACAAAACCATATCAAAGAAATCTTTTCTCTAAGGAAAAAGAAGAATGTTTCTAGTATACCAGAACTACTAGATGAATTTAGAAATCACTTTCACAAAATTAACCATAATAACATTAACCTGGAACCTAAAGATAAAATAAAGGAGTTTATAACCACAAACATGAATAAAAAGCTTAATAAACAACAGATTAAACTATTGGACAAAAGTATTTCATATACAGAGGTTATTACACAAATAAATAAGCTTAAATCAAACAAAGCACCTGGTAATGATGGTATTATACCAGAGATATATAAAATCCTTTCTAAAAGTACATATTCATTAATACATAAGGTTTTTATTTTGGCCCAAACTGAGTTAATAACCCCCCCATCTTGGCAATATACATTTATTTCGCCAATTGTAAAAACCTAATAAAGATCCAACTAGATGTACTTCATATCGGCCCATCTCATTACTTAATGTTGATTATAAAATGTTTATGAGTATTTTGCTGATAGATTGAAGACAATCATCCCCGGCATTATAGATATAGATCAGACAGGCTTCATTGTAAATAGAAATACTTTTGATAATATAAGAAGAACTTTAACATTAATTGATTTTGCAAATAGGAAAAAGAAAGATTTAACACTTATTAGTCTTGATATAAGTTCAGCATTTGATTCAGTAAGTTGGGACTATCTGTTTACCTTACTGAAGTGCACAAACTTCTCAGATGCATTTGTAAATCTAATTGAGCATTTATACAAAGGAACATTGGCTTATATTAAGGTAGGAACATATGTTTCACAAAAATACCCATTTTTAAAGGTACAAAACAAGGATGTCCACTTTCTCCACTATTATTCACTTTAGTAATGGAGCCTTGGGCTAATTTGATCAGAAACAGTACTGACATAGAGGGTTTTGAAATAGATGAAAATACAACATCCAAAATTCAACTTTTTGCAGATGATGTTCTAATTACATCAGCAGGATCTAATTCTTCTATGCAGTCTCTATTTGATAAAATGATGAATTTTAAAAGTATTTCTGGTTTAATATTCAATGAAGAAAAAACTAAAATACTAACTATATATACACGAAAAAATATTCTCATTAGTGATTTTACTAAATATGTACCCAATTCAGGTCAGATAACTTATTTAGGTATAATACTATCTAAAGATATTAAATCTATTATATATAATAATTATAATACCTGTTTACTTAATATACAAAATCGTTTTAATACCTGGAATAATATGTTTTTTACTATGGAGGAGAGACTTACAATTATTAAAATGATAATATTCCCCAAGATTTTATACTTAATACAATCAATAATACTTCCACCTACAAAAATAATTATCAAGAAACTGAATACACTAATGTTAAATTTCCTATGGGCACCTAATAGACCTAGAATTGCATTAAAGAAACATACTAATAGCTGGTCTCAAGGGGGTATTTCTTTTCCAGACTTTAATTTATATACTATCTCTTCTATTGTAAAAGTTATTACTTTATTAATAGATCAGTCATATGTCAAAATGGAAAGATTATTGGGAGCTAATTAGTATGCACTTCATGAAAATCTCCTTAACACATAAAAATATGATTGTAAATAACTCCATGTTATGGTTACTAAAGGAATTTTGTACTTCACCTATTACACCTAAACATATGGTTTGTTACCCATTAAATATTATTATTAGCTATCGTAACTTTATATTCATGCACCCTAAGTATAGGGAATGGAATTTTATTATATTCCCTATAATGTATACTCAGGGTATGATTTTGTCATCTACTTCTGAAGGAACTCATTTAGCTATAGATAATGATCTAAAGTACTGGTATCAGTTGATATCTGATAATAAAGTTAAAAATCTAGATTTCTTAAAACAAGAATTTGATCTAAGAGAAACTTGCTGGTTAGAGATTCAGACCTTTAGACAACATCTCATTAATAAAATAGATCTAATGTCTATAACAGTTAAAGAATCTATTCCAACACTGATTGATTACTTGATATTAAATTTACAACATAAAGTTTCTGATAAAGGTAAACTTTCATACATACATAAAATTATCAGACAAGAAACTTTTTACAGTGTAGATTCATACTGGAATTATTTCACTTCTATTAATGGGGACCCACCAAATCAACAAGATAAACAATATATATTGGAAGCTGCCTATAGAACTACGTCTTCCATTGTCTGGAGACTTTATACATGGAAATTTTTACATAGATCTTTTTATACACCTTTGATGATGAATAAAATAAATAATAAAGATAATCTATGTAAGAGATGTAATGTAGAAATAGATGCTGACTGGGCTCATATGTTTTATGACTGTATAAAATTGAAAGAATACTGGAAGTCAATTAATGAATTTTTGCAGGCTCTTTTTACAGATAATTTCATTATTTCTAAATCTCTTATATTATTCAGCACACCTGTACCTCAAAGTGTTAAAAAGGTTAAGCTTCCCCTGTTATGGTCTATTCTAGCAGTGGCTAGGAAAATAATAACCAGAAATTGGATTTCAGATACACCTCCTTCGTTCAATGAATTTAAAAATGTTATGAATATAGTGTGCCATATGGAAATAAACACAATTAGGTCAAGAACAACTAGAAAAACATCTTATTGTATTGTATGGGATAATTTACAAAATTTGTTAAAAAATCCTAATTTCAATAGCATGGTATTTTAGTTTAATTAATTGATCTGATTGTAGTGGATGTCTTTGTAAATACTTTAGTTGTTTTGTTGAATGTTATAATCATATCTATTTTTAATTACTTGTATAAAATTGTTATGATATTTCTCTTGTATGTTAAAACAATAAACCTGTTTTGAAAAAAAAAGAAACAAGGTTAAAACATGCATATTTGGTGATTTAAGGGATGAGCTGATAGACTTATGTGTGTTATTAAAGATGATGCTTTGAGAAAGATTTTGCTTCATGACAGTGATTTAACTTTGATCAAGGCCATTGAGGTTTGGCAGATATATGAGCTCACTGAAAAGCACACAAATATGCTTACAAATGAGTATAGTTCTAGAAGGCACAGTGACAAAGCTCATGTTGATAGTATGCAGCACGTGGTTAAAAGAAACAGGCCGAAGCAAATGGCAGCAATTGTAGCCCCTGCAGCACTCATTGGTAAACCCCAGAGCTTTCTAGCAAGTTCCAGCATTTGCACAGTCTTAGTGAAGCATAAGAGTGAGTCAGTAAATTCAAAGCATGAGGCCCAAACAAGTTTTATTGCCAACTGTCGTAACTGTGGTGGAAATCATGAATCTAAGTGGGAAACATGTTTAGCTTTTGGTCAGTAATGCCATAAATGCAATAAATGGAAACATTTCAAAAGTTTTTTTAAATCAAAAGGCCCACATTCTTTTATTAAAAGGGAACATTTTAAGAAATGAGTTGATCAGTTAGAGAGCTGCAACCCTACTCTTTATGTGGATGGTGTGTCAGTGCTTTAAGAAACAATTAATGCAGTAGATTTAAGGGCAAAGAATGAGGTATTTTGTATTGTTTGGATAAATGGCAAACCCATAGATTTCAAACTTGAGTCAGGTGCCAAGTACATTGTTATGTCAGAAGAAACATTTGCTAGACTGATCATGGTGAAAAGCTTGATTTGGCAAGTTGTGCGAAGCTAGTTGCTTATGGAGGTGAACAGATTCAAACTGAAGGCTCAGTAGTGCTTTCATGTTATTCTGCTGGGAGAAGTTATGACTTTTTTAATATGGTCAAGAGGCATGTACAGTCATTATTAGGGTTCAGAGATAGTTTGAAAATGGGACTGCTTTCATTTAACAAGGAAGTCCATCAAGTCAGCTTAAAAGACCACTACTCTAATTTTACCCAGTGCATTTTTTCAACCTATGATGATCTCTCTGAAGACAAACTAGGAAAGCTTCCAGCTGTGTAATCCATGAAGTTAGATTCAGATGTAAGTCCAGTTATCAGGCCAGCTCAAAAAGTTGAAATAGCCATGCAGGACAGAGTTAAAGCCATGCTAGACAATATGGTGCAACAAGGTGTGATTTTTTTTTCCAGTTGCAGAACCAACAGAATGGGCATCTTCTATGGTGGTAGGTCATAAGAAAAGCTCAGATAACATCAGAGCATGTATTAATCCATGAGATTTGAACAAAGCACTAAAACGACCTCAACATCCAATGCACACAGTCGAAAAAGTCGCAGTACTGATGCCAAATGCCACTGTTTTTTTCTGTCCTAGATGCAAACAGTTAATTTTGACAAATTCATCTTGACAAGAAATCATCGTTGCTCACTACATTCAGTACTCCATTTGGCAGGTATAGATTTTTGAGGATTCCATTTGGGATACATTCTGCAAATGAAGTCTTTCAGTGTGCAATGGAGCAATTTTTTTTTCTGTGTATACTTGAGCTATTATAGTAGACAACATATTAATAGGAGGTAATGGTGAAGGTGAGCATGACAGAAACCTCAGAAAAGTTCTGGAAAGGGTACATCAAGTGAGTCTTAAGCTCAATCCACAGAAATGTAAATTCAGGCTACAAGAGGTTACTTGTTGGTCATTTATTTACTAGTGCAGGCCTATGACCAGACCCTTCTAAGCAAACAGCCATTCTCAAGATGACAGCTCCAGACAATGTTCAAACCCTGCAACATTTTTTTGGCATGGTTAACTACTTAGCCAAGTTCATTCCAGACTTGAGCCAACTATCAGCACCACTCAAAGAGTTGACACATAAAGATGTATCCTGGTCTTGGATAGAGCAACACCAAAGAGCATTTGATGTCCTGAAACAGAGAAGTGTTAGTCCACCAACTCTCACATACTATGATGTTCACAAACCAGTTAATCTGATGTTTTGAAATTTGGTCTTGGTGCAGTCATTCTACAAGAGGGTCAACCTGTTGCCTATGCATCAAGAACTCTTATCCAAACTGAAATGTAGTAAGCCCAGATAGAGAAAGCGCTTTTGGCAATTGTATTTGCATGTTCAAAGTTCCATGATTATGTTTATGGTAGACCTATCCAGACTGAAACAGACCACCAACCTCTAGTTACTATCTTGAGAAAACCTATGCATTCAGGTCCAGCCAGACTGCAATGTATGATGCTGAGACTGCAAAAACATAATTTCACTCTTGTCTACAAGAAAGGCAAACTTCTTTATCTTGCTGATACATTGTACAGATTGCCCAGAAACACCACAGAGCAGCATGAGACTGAGAACCTTGATTTTGAAGTCATGGAATTGAGAAATGTTTCTTTCACATGTCTTGATGAGCTGAGAGATCACACAGCCACAGATCCAGTTTTACAAAGGCTCAACCACTTTATCAGTCAAGGATGGCCATCAAAGCAATCTAGCTTACCTCGACAAGTGTAACCTTACTTTGCAAACAGAGATGAGATTTTCTCTGACAAATGTATCATTATGAAAGGTCTGAAAGTAATTGTTCCAAATTGCTTGCAACAAGAATACATTTCTATCATGCATTGTGTTCATCCAGGAGCTGACTCTACCAAAAGAAGGGAGAGAGGTCTAGTATGCTGGCCTTCTATGTCACAAGACATTGAGAGAGCACTTTTATCTTGCTACATGTGTAATAGTACAAAGCCACATCAACAGAAAGAACCACTTCAGCTAAACCAGATTCATGAGCTAACTTGGCTGACAGTAGTCACTGCTGACATTTTTGAGTGGAATGGTCAATATTATTTGGTGTTAGTAGACTGTTATTTCAAATGGTTCAAGATTGACATATGTCTTAACCTAGCATCCAGTACTGTCATTACTAAGATGAAACATCATTTTGCAATCCATGGTAGTCCGCACAAATTTATTTCTGATGATGACACACAGTTTACAAGCTAACAACTCAAAAGATTTGCCCAGAATGGGACTTTAGTCATTTCACAAGTAGCCTAGAGTACCTGCAGTTAAATGGTCTGGCAGAACATGCAGTTCAAAGTACAAAGCAGTTACTAGAGAAGTCAAAACAAGACAATAGTGATGTTTTCCTGACTCTCTTAAATCTCAGAAATTTTTTCTTGTGATAAACATCTTGGTTCTCCTGCTCAGAGACTTCTGTTCAGACAAAACAGAACTACACTACCAATCAGTAGTCAATTGTTGGTTTCATGTGTCAAGAACAACAAATCAGTGAAAAACAATCTGCTGAAGAAGCGTTTAATGCAGAAAGTCCTACTACAAGACCAGCAAACCTCTCAATCCATTACAAGAAGGAGAAGTGGTAAGGATGCAAACATCCAAAGGTTATGATCGGATAGTAGTTTTGAAGAATATTTGCCCAGAGCTGAGATTGTATATTGTGGAATCACAAGGAGTAGATTTTAGGTGGAATCAGAAACATTTGAGACTAGTGTCTGAGCATATGCCACAGCACATGAGAAAGACTCTTTATCTTAGAGTGAGTTGTCTGTTACTAGTCTTGATATAAGTTCAGCATTTGATTCAGTAAGTTGGGACTATCTGTTTACCTTACTGAAGTGCACAAACTTCTCAGATGCATTTGTAAATCTAATTGAGGTTCCATAGAATATTTCCATTCCTGTGATGAATCCAGAAGTTCCTGATACAAATTGTTCACAGACGACTGTGTCTGCTGATAAATTCAGTGTGGATTGTTATGTTACGAGATCCAGTCATATCTCCAGGCCATGTAACAGATACAAGTCTACATGGACATGAACCTTGTTTGTTTCTAATGCCTATAATAATGAATGTCTAACTCTAATGCTGTTTTTTACCAAGGGCAATCTTTTTAAGAGGGAGGATGTTACTTAATGTGTGTGCATGTACCTTTAAGAAGATATCCAAGGGCTTGCACAAATGTATAAATACTGAGCATGTGCAAGTCTGACTGCCATTTTGTAGTAACCTGTCAAGATGTAAACATGTATGTATGTAAGGTCTGTTTGTTAACCAGTTTGTTTATATTTTATGATGCTGCTATCCATCTTGGTGTGTGTCTATGTATTAAAGCATCTAAACGAAATACCCTACCTGCTTGTCACCTATGTTAGAGAGGGGACAAGTGACACTTATGACTCAGGTTTTTGCTACTAAATTCACCACTAAATCATCCCACCCTACAAATACTACTAATAAATACATCTAGAAGATAAATAGCATTTATGATTTGCTAAGATGAGTATATGCATATAATAAAGTTAACAATTAGACTGAGGGTTTTACATAACTTATGGTAGTAAAAATGTAGATAACTTTTGTTTAAGAAGGTGTAGCTCATCCACTGGTTTGATTTATTTTACAATGCTGTACATTGCATTCATTTGACTGTGGCACACAAATTAAATTATTATATTATGTTACTGTTATAACACAAACTTGAATGTCACTGAAGCATACTAATATTTTAAATCAGGTATTTTGTATTTAGATTCCTTTACTTAAGCATTTTAAGCAGAAAAGGTATACATTAGAGGCAAATAAAATACTACTGAAAGGGCATTTGCAAATGTCTGGCTCAGAGTGTCCCAAAAGCAGTGCAGCTTTCAAATAACATGTTGCATACTGTGTGCCATAGAAGAAACCACAGAGGATTTGCTTTTCGATTCTAAATAAACCCCATTGTATATTTGTAAAGATGGTTATGTTCATATCAGGCATCACTAGATATCTCTGTAACTTACAAAACCATCAGAAAAAAAAAACTATAACAAGCCATCAAAAAAAAAAAAAAAACAATAACAAGCCAATTGCAAAATTCACTGTTATGCACTCAACCAACCAGAAAAAAAAAATCAAAGAAATACAGTACAATTTTCATGTGTTGCACATTCTGCCCCCCCCCAAGAAAAGTACCATATGGTTTTAGAGTTTTACAGTTTTAAAAAGGAAGATAGGAATAAATTCCCTCTCTTCCCCAACCTAAGAACAACTCCAAACAAATAGTATAGGGTACAGTATGAGTCAGGCCAATTTTTAATAGTAACCCTCAAGCAAACAGAAACTACAGTTATCCGGCATCTACCAGTCCTCATAGGTGCCAGTTAACCAAGGGTTTACTGTATATTTAAAGTGTTTCTACAGGGGAGGAATGCTTAGTGTACCTCCTGATTGCCGAGGGGCAAAACACAGTGCTACTTACGTAGTTAATCTGGAATGGCAGTATGTTCAAGAAGGAATAATTCTCATTGGTACAGTAGTCTTGAATTTCCTTAGAATGTAGTTCTACTTAACAGCACATACAATGTTCATTATATTGATCAGTGCTGTGACAGCCTTAGCTATACGAGTTATATCATGCCAGTATATAACAGCCAGTCAGCTTCCAAAGCTTCAGGGCACCTCCCATGCACCAAAACTGTCAGGCAGCTTGAACTGAACTGACTAAAAGGCAAGTTGGGGCACAAAGCCCAGAGGTTTACTGCCCTAGAAGCGTACACTCCAATGAGACTTTTGAGGATCAATGGTCAGCTTGTGCTTTCCTTTGCTGGGCAAATAGGTTCCCTTGGGGGGGGGAAACTTCCACTTTCTTAATTTTGTTGATACTTTAATATTTCCCTGTTCAAGAAAGTTATTTTAAAGCTAGGAGTGCTGTGTTTTAATATACTGTCACAGAATTGTAATATGCTTTTAAATGGAAATCTTATTTTTTTCTGTCAGTTTAAAAGTGGTATAAGGTAATTGAAAACATTTTCTTTTCTGTGGAGAAATTGTGTTTATTTTACTTTTGTGGGTTTGACATAGTGTATAAAACTGCTTTTTACTGTGATTTTATGTCAAAAAAGTAACTTTTATGGACTGGTAGAATTTACTGGCAATTGCTGCTTATCTTCCACAGGATAGAGGCACAATTTTCAGCTTGACCATGGAACAGACTACAGGATTCACAGCTGGTCCTTTTTCTAGCCATAAAATGAAAAAAAAGTTAAGCAAACAGCCTTTGCCACCACATCAGGATACCAATTTGCCTCAGCTGCATGTGGATGACTCTGCTGTGCCATTTTTTTGTACCTCAGACCACTCATCTTTTACTTCAGATCCCTCTGGTGTAGCACAAACAGTCACAATGGGCTGGTGTTTAGCCACATCCTGCCTCTGTGATTGTTGGGAGTCCAATTAGAAGGCAAGCGACAGCCACTCTTATCAGTCCTCAGAGATGGAACAGGAAACGTTTCCCTGTTGTGTCAGAATGCTCTGCTATTCATGAGGAAGCTGCTGACATTAGTTACAGGCTTGGCCCCATTTTCCTATGAAAAAGAAAGAAAAAATCAAACGTATCTACTCCTCCTCAATTTTCTTTGAATGGAAGATGTTTACTGGGTCTGGCTCAAGGTTTAATTCAGGCTATTGATCATTCATTTAAAGTAATTTCTTGTAAAAGAAAGGGGGATTCCTCTTTTACTAAAGAGAATCAAGATTCTGAATATGAATAGTGTGAAGATAGGTGAAGGTTGCCACCCTAGCTAGATATATTTTTGTAGATAATTCTGTCATTTGTAAATATTAATGTAAGCCACAGGCTTGTTCTTTTAAATGGAAGAAAAATGGTGTTGTTAAATGTGGAACTGCAAAATTGTAACCACAGTGCACTCTGCTGGAAGAAAGATTATAAGTCAAGCATGGTGAAAGTCTTTGATCTAAAACTCGGAGTCAGCCCGTCTGGGTTAGCATATTCTTTCTATTGTTTTAACTTAAGGAATAATTCCTAGAGTTTACATATGGAATGTATTTTATTGCTGTAGCTGCCTGCAGGTGCAAGATAACAAAATAGATGTTAAAAATGTAAATGTTGAGCTGCTGTTAGCCTGGGAACCAGAAAGAAATGATGTAATCTGAAATGAATCAGTGGTACCGTGTTATCAATTTAAGGACAGAAAGAATGACAGCATTTAGCATTTGTCTTGAGAAGATCCAACTCACCACTCTGCCTGTGTCTGTATGTAAGTAGAATTTTAGACTTTAGTGTTTCTCTTAGAAATAGCTAGGAAATAGGAAGCTTTGACTAAGTGTTTTTCTGTATTGATGTCAGAACTTTTCAACTGTATTATTTTAAGTATTTCTCTGTGATCTATTTACTCTTACCTAGCACTGTGTAGTAAGAAATATTCTCTTGTGTTTTTATTTTTTATTATTAAATATGTTAAATCTTTTAACTGTGGCTGTTTTGTGTAGAGATAATTTAAGCTCTAGAGTACATTGCATGTATATAGTGATACTGTACCAAGTCACTCCAAACAAGCCTTGACTGTTCAGTCACACTTGCCATTTGGATAATAATATTGCACAGTAATAATTGGACACCCTTTAGTAAGGGCCTTTTTAGTAGCTGATAGATAGTGGGTGGTGGCAGGTGGTACTACCTTTTAGACTGGGCAGAAAGAGGGCACAGCTAGAGAATCTGTGCCAGCCTTCCCCGGGAGTGTCTGTGTGTTTGCATATAACTCATATCTCAAAATGTGTATGTGTCAGCTACTTGGGCAGGGACACGAAGCACTGGCTGGACAGAGAGGGTGCTGAAGGTTTTAGCTTGTCCACTAGACTGAGATCTGGACCCTATAGCTGTGCCAGTGGGGAGTCTTATTGGGGATCCTGAGAGAAAGGGAGAAACCAGCTCCAGACTGACTGTGATCTCTGTATGCTCTTAAGGGAAATTGTGCTTTACTGTGTGTGTGTATTTGTTATCCTTTCCCTATATGGACACCCCTCACTGGTATTAGCGGTGAGGACTGAGGTTCCTTGATTGTTGGGCCAGTGCACAGGAGTCACATATTAATTGTTTGACAAATACTAATTGGCTTGTAGTGGTGTGGGTAGTGTGAATTCCTGTAGCTTGTGTACAGTGATCACTAAGGGTGTTTTTGTACTCTAAATCAGCCATACAGTGAATACTCAGAGTTCAGATCACAATTGCTTTATTTCTTTGGTTAGCTTAGTTAGTCAGGGAGAGCAGGCAGCATGTCAGCAGAGGAGTACAGAAAGTTGACAAGGACCCAGATGGCTGAGATGTGCTGGGCTAAGGGAATGGTGCAGGGAAACCTGACTAATGCAGACATGAGTGCAGCTTTGGTCACAGCTGCATCATAAAACAGCAACCAGGAGGACAATCAGACTGGCAGTGGAGATGTGCCACACTCAGAGAATGGACACCTCAACCTTTCTGAAGAGGACTTAAAAATCCATCTGGAGCTAAAAAGACTTGAGTTAGAGGTCAGGTGTTTGGAAAGAGAAATAGCTGATAGACTGAGGCATCTAGAAAGTGAGAACAATGGGAAACTGTGATGTTTGCAGACTGAGGAGAATGAGAAACTGCTATGCTTGGAAGCTGAGGAAAAGGAAAACCAGAGGCAGCATGAAAAGGAGATAACAACTCTTCACCAGAGTCATGGAGGCAATGAGGAAGGGAGTAACTGGACCCCAGAAGCACAAAAGATCAGTAAATTTCTTCTGCAGTTTAGAGGGGGACAATTTTGATAGTTTCATTCATATGTTTGAGAGAGTATGTAAACAGTATGATGTTGACCAAAGGCTCTGGCTACAGTTCCTGACCCCCTTAGTCAATGGTAAAGCTGTAACTGTGTTGTCTAAAATTTCTGATCAGGAATGTTTTGATTGTACTGTTGTCAATAAATGTGTGTTAGAATGTTTTAAGCTAACACCTGAAACTTATAGGAAAAACTTGTGTGAGGATAGACGCAAGGCAGATGAAAGTGTTTGAATATGTTGCTGAACTGAGCACTTGTTTTCATAGGTGGGTGAGTGAATGTCAGGTCACCACTTTTGAATGACTGGCAGACCTTTTGGTGAGGGAACAAGCCCTTAGCACTTTGTCTGAGGACATAAGGATCTGGTTAGCTGATAGACAACGTGCTACTTCAGAGGAGTTGGGGAAGAAGGGAGACCTATACTTAGCAAGCAGGGCATCCCTGCACAGGAAAGGGACCCCCATTGCTGCTCATGGGTCTAAAGGAACCCATGGCGGGTAGTCCAGACTGTCCCAACAGAATCTGCCAGTAGCAGGGGAAGCCACTAGTCCAGCTACACATCCAAGACCTAGGGTTAAATGTTTTGAATGCAACCAGTGGGGCCATGTGGCATACAGATGTCCACGTAGGTAAGTTTGGGAACAAAAGGTGAGAGAGCGAGTAAGTGGGGAAGACAAAATGCCAATAGTACGTTGTCTTGAGACAACAAGGGTATTGAACTACCATCCTGCAGATCTCCTGACAGGGAAGGATTTGGATGAGGCAGTACCATGTGTTAATGCAGTTACACACAGTCAGGCTTTGAGACACGCGTGTGAGTCTGGTAGCCTGGGGGAGACCCAGACATTATCCTTTGCCTATATGGATGCCCCTCACTAGTGTTAGTGGTGAGGATTGAGGCTCCTTGATTGCTGGGCCAGTGCACGAGCATCACAAACAGAGACACAGGGATGGTTACATTTTTTTCTCTCATATTTCTGATTCAGACTCAGAAGAGAGCATACTTTTTGATCCCCCCATTGGGGATTTCTCTTTCTGTGAGACTGTTGCAAGAATATGCCAATGTTTTCAGTGGGAGAACAATGAGGTTTCTCAGGCTCTCACAGAAATACTATGAGTTGTTACAGAAGAATTTTCCAGAATTTGCATACATTTCTCCCTTTCTGTCTGGTTTAGAGAATGTGTGTGTTACTGCCTGCACTTTTCCTGATAGTCAGCCAGCTTCCCTTAAAATGTCAGATAGGGTGCATAAAGA
>NC_056736.1:237929030-238014030 GCF_019279795.1 Protopterus annectens | reverse complement strand
AGACATTGATGACAGTTCTGAGTGCAGAAACTAGATTCTCACTGTTGTCAAGCTGGACATGGATGCACCTCCAAGGTCCCTTACCTATGCCCAATCATGGTGTTCCCCAAACTTTTGTGTCCATCACCATCCCCATATGTCTTGTATGTCATGTATATCTGTACCTGCTACCTAACCTACTATATGTACCAGACCCTGTCATTCCTAAGCTCCTTCTCGAACATTGCTCTCTCTCCAAAAAAGAGACCTGTCCTACAAAAAAAAAAATATGCCCCATACATAGCTCTCCAATTTGCTATACAATGTTATTCATTGTAGTCACCTCACCCTGCTGTGGTGACACATCAAAGTTATGACATTGTGTGTACAATAATACTTTTATTTGTGAAGAAGTGGGTAGCTATGGTGCTCTCTCATCATCTTCCTACAAATTCCCATTCTCTATCCCCTGTGTCTTACACTCCCATTTTTACCACTGTCCTATCCACCCTTTTTTCATACATTTAGTCTGGCCATAAAAATAGAATCACACACAAAACACACAGCTATAAATGACCCATGGAGAATATTTCCATTTTTGTCCTCGGCATTTTCTTGGAGTTTGGCATAGCACACAAATGCTGAGTGACGGTGCATGGCATTTAACTTCCCATGGAAAAAAACGGATGATTTTAGCTTTTTCTGCAGTACTACAGTTAATTTCACACAGTTTGATTAAATATGCTGCACTATAATAATACAGAGTAAAGGCAGACTAAAGGCAGTACTGTGAAACATTTACTGTAACTATTCTTAGGCTGTTGGATGTAAAGGATTCAAAGTTCTTATCTAGCATGCTGAGTTAATTCCCCTCTGTGAAAACTGATGTTTTTGCAGTGTCATGGATTTGATTGCAGCTGTAGGTCAAATTATCACTTCATGATATGTTATACTCCTATTAAATAGTTAACTGCAAATCTCTGTACTTCTTTTAATTTACAAAATTTCATTAGCATACCTCTTGAATTGTGCAGCAAGGCAACAATTGCAAAGACATTGCAGCCCTGACAAGGAGACATAAAAGGTTACATTTCATCCTGCTTATGTCTATCTGTTGGTTTCACAATCCTAGCTCTTCTTGCTCCATATAGTTAGCATTTAATTGTACAGAGCATGACAGCTTAATAATAATGAAATATGTAAGAGTAACACACCACAGAGATGGCCCTTCATGTCCCACAAAAATATGGTTGCCATTCCCCTATCCATCTTCCTCTGGCTCTGTATTTTTACCCTTTCTGCTTCAGTAAGTTGCCACTGTCTTTCAACTGTCTTATGCAAAGGCTGTGAAGTAGAAATTCCTTTATGGAGTGATGTGATAAACTCAGATCTATAGACAGATTTTTTGCATACTTTCAAAGCTTTTAGTCCAGGCACTACTTAAGTGCTTATAACAGCTTTTAGGATTATAGGGTCATAGGAGGTTACTAGACTAATGGCTCCGGGGTCCTTACAAGCCTAGCCAAGAGTTTATCCCCAATTATGTGTAGCTGTTGCCTACATATTGTTATTAGCCAACATAATCCTGCTGATGTTTTGCTTGGTTTCTGCCTCCCTCTCCCCCTGCCTATGTATCTTCTCCCTTCTGTGTCATTAGTCTTCCTATTCTGCATTTGGGCAATGTCTGGCACTGAGCACCAGTTGTAACTGAGGCTATGGAAATTCACAGTTTTTGGTAAAATCTTGTGAGTTTTTGCTTTCGGCCACATTACTGTGCTACCATTCATAATGCTGTGCTTAGCTATGTTTAGTCAGGTATCTGCAATCTGCTGTCACAGGGAAACTTTGTGAAGAAGGAGCTCCTTTATGGTGTTTTTAGATAATACTCAGTTCTGTAGATTTTTCCTGCAATACTCTTAAGCTTCAAATCCAGATGTATTCCAAACTCTTTTTGAATGCTTTGTATGACTCCCATGGGTGTAAATGTTGACTTCTTTTAGCACACCATTTTCCTGCTGCTATACTAATGTGGTTGCCCCCTATTGTGAAGCCTCTCCTTTACAGATCGTGCATAAATAATTATGCTGATAAAGCAGACATTAACAGAGTACAAATATGTGCAGAAACAAAACATGAATTAATGTATTTGTGTGCCTATATTGTGTATTCCTGTCACCAACTATACACCTCTTCCCACCATTCCTGTGTCACCAATTAAAACCTCTTTGTTTCATAACTGTTTCTATTAGCCATGTCTCCACCAGCAATAACATGCTCAAACCATCATGAATTTCACAGTACAACTTAAGCATAATATAAGAATTGAATAACTGCAACTGTCACATCAAATGAGTAAATCATGGCACATGAAATGTGATCATAACACATATCTGCTCTGTATTCCATCAAGTTCACACATGGATGTATGTGGATAAAATTGTTTTGAGCAAAGGTCAGCACAGAGCACCATAGACTATTGCTAATTCCCATTCTAAGTTCAGCACCTCATGATATGATTATGCATGCACTGGTACTTTGCCAACAGCAGTGCAATTTTGCTTGGCAGCACTGCTCTTCAGGCAGAGAGTAAAAATAATTACAACAAATAATCATTTATTTAGGTTGCATAATATCCATATGTCTGCACTGAATTTTGTCAAGAAATTATCTGGATTTCATAGTGATGCTGACTCAGATAAATCAATCTGATAGTTATATCTCAACTCAAATGGTTATACTTGTAACAGCTGTGTTACAATGTTTGGTAACTACTAACACGTAATCCATCAGTGTTGTTCTGCAGAGCACTGTCCTAGTTAAAAAGCGTCTTTATCAATGCAAATTTTGTCAAGAAGTTATCTGTATTTCGTAGTGATGTTGACTCAGTTAAGTCAATCTGATAACTTTATGTCTGGACTCATGGTTATAATTGTAACAACTGTGTTACAATGTTTGATAACCTACTCACATGTAATCCATCACTGTTATTTTGCAGAGCACTATCCTAGTTAGGAAGTGTCTCTTTGTATTATCAATGCATGTCTAAATATGAGACAAGACAAATGTGCAATTTTCCCAGAATGCAGTGGAATGAATGCTTGATTGATAATCCACTAGTTTACAGCTCTGATTGTCATTGGCACCCCATACTGTGAAACAGGTACATGTCCCACGCAGTAACTCAGTATACATAAAGAACAGTATATAAATATTTTCACAGAAGTATATCATTGCATGGAACAATCATAGTGCTGTTATGATGGCCTGTCCACACAAATGCATGTATTTCAAAACCTGTGATGCAAAGTAACAGCTGTCCAAAGTAGAACATTTTTATTAATTACAAATGCACTTTTTCACATTTCCCAGTGATGCTTATGATTAACACTATGATCTCTAGACTGTGAATTTGATAAGTAGGAGGTGCAATTCTCACCATAGGCAAAATATGTGTGTGTGTGGGATGGGGGATACAGAGTCAGGTAAGTAATACTTTAATGTCAAATATGCTGTGTCCACTTCCATTAAAGAGAATACATTTAATTTTACATAGAACTGCCTCTAAACTTTAACTCACCTTTAACAGAAACATCAACTCTGCAACACACTGTTAAGGTCTTCCTATGAAAAGTGGACTCTCTTCCATTAAGACTTTTCCTGTGGCAGTTGTGATTAACACAGTGTTTTTTAGATTGTATGTAGAGATAGGTAGAAGGTTCAATTATCAACGTGAAGAACTTTTGTGTATGGCTGCAATATCAGGTACATATAATTTCCTGATCAGACATGATGTATCAACTTCCAGTCAGAGGATTTAAATCTGGGAGAGTATTCCACCATCTTCTTATCCCAGTTTTACCACAAACATCTTCTCTGCAATACAGTGATGAGAGCATCCCATTAAAGCGTACTGTCTCTCCTTAGGAGTCAGATTTGTCCTGCAGCATTTGTCATTAATGCTATGTTCTCCAGAATGCATGTCTAGATAGAAGGAAGTTTAAAATCTCAGAATAATGAACTTGTGTGTGGTTTCAATGTCAGTTATGTATAGCTTCCTGACCAGCTGTGCTGTGTCAACTTCCACTCTTCTGAACAATTTTAACATGGGAGAGGATGCCCCAATCCCCTTTTCCCACTTTTACCACAAACATCTTCTCTCCATCTCGCTGACATCAGCATTTAAAAATTCCACACTGTGCCCTTACAAATTACAGTTCTCCTATCACACTTGCAGCTAATTTTGTTTTGTACAGATTGTATAAATTGATAGTTCGTAGGTTAAAATCCAACACTGGATAAATAATGTGGGTGTGTGTGTATTCTCATATGCAACAGTGTCCGTGACAATACTCCTTATGTAAAACTCCACTTAGGTGATGTATTTTCCCTTGCATATGATTACCTTATAGATTTGTATTACCACAGGCAGTGAACATTTTTGGAAACATGATGCTTACATCATGCTATCAAAAAAGAACCACATCAAAGTGGGTTTATACAATACCTTGCGGTACTGACTGTTGATACTGCACTCTCTAACTGTGTAAGCACAGAGGGAGGAGGGATGAATCCAGCAGTGATGGATTAATCTCTGTGGGTGTTTGTCTGGGTAGAGAAATTGTTACTATGCATTTCAATCTTCTTCATACATTTTTTTGTACCAACATCAACACATGAAAGGATGGTGATGTCATCCATTCAAATGTTGCAATGTCACAGTTGTAAAAGAACACATTGTGTGGCATATATGGTTCAGGCAGTGTCCTGTATCTTGTGATCTTAGCTAGTCTGTCCAGCTACAGCCTTGACTCCTTAGACGTATTTGACTCACTATTTCTGTGAATGTGCAGGTGGGTTACAATATTGCTAGTCAGCCACTTGCTGTGTACATGTATGGATGGGGATTCCTATTACAATGATTGCTGTTTCCTTTTCTCAGAGAAATGCTTTATTTGTAAATGATGATGCCATGGGATGACATTTGTCTTTCCAATAAGAGCTGCTAAGACTTTTTCTGTGTTGTGATGACATGAGACTATGTTCTATATCCTTGTGCCTTAGTGTGTGTACCTCTCAGCTGTCCAAATTTTTGCAGAATGTTCAGATTTTTGCCTCACATTTTTGGTCTGTTTCTCATAAAGTTGCATTTTATTTCTGGCAAATCACTGGCAAATCATTGAGGACTGAAGTCAGAAAACAATAGCAGACATTTCAGTTTCAGACTTCATATGCTTCAGAAAATTCATGCTAATGCAAAATATGTTAGTCTATCAACTTTCTAAGCTTGTAAGGGCAACATTTAAAAAGTATCCCTATTTTTGGTCCTTTGTTTCCCCATTATTTTTGGCTTTATCCAGATTTCTTGCACTAAGAAGATGAGAAGTATGTTAGTATGACATGTACTTGAATTTCTGATTATCCACACATTGTGACAAGTGTATTACGCATCTTGTGTGACTGGGTATACATAACAGCAGGCAATGTTGTTTGAGAAACACACACATAGCAATACTAATTTAAAAAAATGACAGGCAAAAGATCTCCCTTGCAGTAATAAAATTATGTCATGGCTTCAGTGATCAAAATATCTCACACTTACAGCACCAGTGACACTGTGGCACACTCATTCTTTCAAATATCACATAGCTCCTGTCATCACATAGTCAGGTATTCAAAATCCACATTTGCTGACTGTAAATATAATATGTCCTAATGCTGTTATGCATGAATGACATTCACATGTGTTATAACGTGTACAATTATGGTGGAAGAAACCTTCCCCAGACTATCTTTCTATATATATAAACTAACACAGAATCATATGATGTAATGACTTTACATAGGTAGAGTATAGTTTTGTTAAGACTTCCACTGTGGTCATGTGATTCATAGACATTTGTACTCAGTGGGCTTACATTGCTGTTCAGTTCCAGCCAAGGGTAACATCCTCTGAATGAAATGACATTACACAAACAAGACAGCATGAAGTCATTATTCTCATCATTTATTTATGTATTTATTATTAATGCAAATAGGAAACAGTGTTTCTGTTGTTTACATGCTGTTATGGCAGTGTTTGCATTAATGTCTTGTAAGCTTGCCCAGTATAATCATGTATTAGATGTACTCCATTTAGAGACCTTGAAGCACTGCAGTGTCATCTCATCTGTGTTGTCATTTGTCACTTGTGTATTTTGATTGCTATTAGATTAGTTTTAGGATGCATATGCTTATAAAACGCATACTTGTCCAAGACATGGGTCAGTGTAATAGACCCCCATCTATGGTTGTCAATTTACAAATGTTATAATATGCCCCTTTCAGCTGTGTGTGACACAGCTACCATATGGCTTTGCTTATACAGGATGGAGTGGAGGATACAGCAATACAGTCAGTTATCACACACACATTCCCTTAATATGCATGTCATATTCAATAACTGCACTGTATGGGAATGGCCCATAATGTATCTACTGTCCTTGCTATTACCTCAGCTTGACATGTTCTGAACATTAATGTCACATTTACTCCCCCTTCATACAATGGTACACTGTGTCCCTTTCAAATTCATTGTTAGCATGTCCATTTTTAAGTTAAGTACATGGGTAAATAGTTGCAGACAGGATTATTTATTATTACCATAAATATGTACAACTTCCTGTTGAAAAATGTTTCTTTCTGGAATCACCATATTTGAATGCATTAACTGAGTACATTTTTTTCCATTTATCCTGCATTGTTCAACCTGTATTCTGTGTAAATTATCCCAATTTCATATTCCCTGCATCTATATGCCTAAGAGTCGCTTGTCTTTCTCAAATAAGCTGCCATGTGTGCGCACATAATATGTTTGCCTACAGGCAAGTGTTTTTGTTTACATTTCAGCACAATTTCATGGTCAGCGACACTATTGCTGGCCACAAAGTGGTAGCTGGAATCGTGTAAGCACAATGAGCAGTGTGCATATTCAGCGAGCACTACTGTTCATTGCGTTAATGTACTGCAATTGTGTTGGCTTAGTGCAAAGCCTACAAGATTTTTAATAAATCCCAGGGGCAATAACTTCCAGGGAAGAAGGCTAGTAATATAGCCATTTGTATTAGCTTAATGTAATAAACCACTACTGTGCCATATTACCAGTCTGTGGACCTCACAGTTGTGTTTTCATTCTTGTCACTAAGACAATTATAATCATAAATCATGGTGTTTCACAGAGCAATCTGGCTAATTAGAGGTTAACTCCAAAACCTAGGAAACTTTAGCAATAAATACCATAACATCAATTAGTAAGTAAACAAATCGTCAGATACAAGCTTTTTAAAAGTTTAGTAAATTAAGTACTTTATTTAAGAATGGGATAAGCAGTACAATTATCCTTTACATGTACAGGGAATATAGATTTGAATAGGGATGCAAAAAATGATCCTTTTGAACAAATAGATTACAAGAAAACATTTGTTTTTTATCAACACTTTGTACTATCTATTTCTTACCTAAAATAATTACTAGACCCTTTACTAAAATGTCTGAAGTTTAATTTGTAGAGGGACATGTAAGGAAACAATTTACAAGTCACAAGCTGCAGGTTAGCTATTTCTCTTCTTTTCTTCTATTTGCCTTCTGACTTTCTTTTTCACATAGAAATTAAAGAAGCAGATGAGCAGAGTGTGACATTTACATGATAATTAGTTTGTTTAACTGCCCTTGGTAGAGATCTTTTTAAAGAATCTTCTAATTCCGTTTACTACTGTTTATTAGCTTCCTAGCTTATGAAAAGTTACAGATCTTCTAATAAAAGTGCAGGAAAAATACAGCAGCCTGTCTCCTTCATTTGACATACAGCATGCACTCTCTTTATAACTGTTGTAGTCCAAGCAGATGGAATTTAAAACATAAGTTACAAGCTGCATATACCTTTTAATATTTTTCATGGAAAAATATTCATGCATTCAGATATCTTTTCATGCCACTGGAAGAGACACATACTGCAGATTAAATCATATACTTTTAGTTTTCCTCCTACAGGTTTTAAAATAAAGTAGAGCTCAAATATCTATTGCATTCCAACTCATAATTAATTGGCATACTCATTATCAGACATCACATTTTTCTCCCTAATTTAAACCTCAAGCAAGTTTTCCTCAAATGCCACTGAAAAATGACTCCCGAAATGGGAGTGCACTTTTTTTGCTAAACTACTCAAGTCTTTCTCATAAAAGGCTATCATCTGAATCATAGGCTTAGGCACCACCTGAATAACCTCCATCATGGTAATCATCTGGTAATATCTTATCATCTCTGGTTGGGCACTCAGAACGAATATGAGCTTGGCTCTAAGGTCCTACACTACAATACAGGACTGTGAGGAGATTATTTCCCCTCTGAGAGAGGGAAGAAAATCCTCTGTCTTCATCAAAGGGATCTCAACTGACAGCTTCAATTGGGAGAGCCCATTTTTCAGCAGGTAGGGTAATATCAGCAGCCCTACACCTGATCTGCGTGCAGCTGCAGCCCTGGCCAATGATAACATTGATGACAAGCATATGATTCTACAAAGCACTTTCATGATAATGGCAGTCAGCAGCCTCTACAAGAAGAGCTATTGACCATTAAGATGGACAATCTACAGTATCACCTCATTCTCTATATCAGAAAACTTGGTCTTTCTAGACTTTTTTTCAGTTGAGACTTTGCTACTTCCATGCATCTCCTTACCAGGTATACTGTTGCATGTATCAAAACAGATTGTGTCACCATGCCAATAATAACTGCCCTGCCCACTCATTATTATACTGCGTACTACTGTTTCTATATATCCAGCTGGTAGTGTTAATATTACACACAGGAGTCCACCCATTCCCTTCAAACACTGACAGTTCTGCAAAACTAAACTAAACATTGCCCCCACCCCACAGTAGTTCAATGACTTATGACTTGCACATAACCAGTGTGACAGTGTTTTCCTCTTTCATATCAATCAGTGTCTCATGTGCACTGTGCCAATGCTTTTCTGTAATAATATCTCAAGATACATCCTCCTTTGCTCAATATCAACATGCAAACTCACTGAATACATGCAAATTACATTTTTTTGCTTCTGTCCTCCTGTGCAGTCACTGTGACATGTTCATGTTAATGTACTGTCCTGCCATATATGACCATCCCATTCTATCTCAAGACAGATCTGCCTCATTTAATAACAGCAGTTCATAACTGATGATGGGTTTGGATTCCATTAACCTTGATATCTCTTATGTAGAACACTTTTTTTCCTTGTCAAAGAAAAAAACAGCCACTGACATAAATCATCATAGCATATATTTGTGCAATTATAAACAGTGAGGTGCCTATATTTCAAAGTACTGGATTGGAGGAAGCTGCACATACCTTAAGAAAGTTTAAATTTGATATCTGCAGTATTCTTCATTGAAAGTATCTGAAGCTTGTTCAGCTCACTGTGTTATGATTCTTTGGTTGGAGACCTGTATAGCATGGCTATGGCTTCTGAAGGCTGTGGTGCTTACAGAGTGCACTAGAATTGCTCAGAAAAGTCTAAAATGTTTCTCTACTTCCCTCATAGAGACAATTAGAAACATTTGCTTGGGAGTCATAAGGGCCCCCAGTACAATATTAATGAGAATGCCTGATACCATCGATCCAGGGCAGTGAATGAGATGAACCATTACAGTAACCTAAGAAGGTACCATGTAGACATTTTTTTTTTTCAAATGGGAAGAAGAGGTGAATGATAGAGCTTTAGAGGTGAGATGCAAGAATGTGTGTGTGTGTGTGTGTGTGTGTGTGTGTGTGTGTGTGTGTGTGTGTGTGTGTGTGTGTGTGTGTGTGTATGTGCATGTGTGTGTGTGCGTGTGTGTGTGTGTGTGTGTGTGTGTGTGTGTGTGTGTGTGTGTGTGTGTGTGTGTGTGTGCGTGTGTGTGTGTGTGTGTGTGTATCATACCTCTCAACTGTGCAGATTTACGCAGAATGTCCAGAATTTTGCCTCATATTTTTTATTTATTTTTCATAAAATTGGGGTTTTCTTGCAAATTATTGGCAAAACATTAAAGACAGAAGTTAGAAAATAATGTCAGACATTTAAGTTTTAGACTATATACCCTTCATAAAATCCATGCCAATGCAAAACCTGTTATTCTATCAAGTAAGTTTGTAGGAGCAATATTTAAAAAGTGTCCCTATCTTTGAGCCTTTGTCCCACTTTTATATAAGGCTTTGTACAGATTATTTGCTCTAAGAGGTTGAGATGTATGGTGTGTCTATATTTAGGTATATCTACTTTTAAATTTTACAGTTTCAAAACTTCAAATTTCTTATGGTTGAGACCATAACATTGATGTTTGAAACTTCAGACCTTTTAAATGGAGATCGCAATACAGCATGGAATGGTATATATATATATATATATATATATATATATATATATATATATATATATATATATATACACCTGGGTCGTGCATTCAGTAAATTTTCCCATAGCTAAAACATAGGGTACTCTGGCCTGCTGCACAAGTTAATACTCCATACGAAAGTTTAAATTTCAGGCACACTGACCATGTTACCTGTCCTTAACTCCGCCTTCCTTATGATTGTGAGACAGGTTACAAGGTCCTCAACACACCTTTTTCAATAACATCGCAGTATTCTGTTTGCCATGGCCAACTTTATAATTTTGAATTTTTCTGGGCAAGTAAAAGCTCTGTTTGCTATTCTTTGCCAATTAGTACTCCCAAGTAAAGAATTTATATTAGTTAAACTGTGACACATTCTTGAATCTATGTTGCACTACTTTCTAGTTAATTATAACCGACTGGAATGAAAGTAGCTAGATTGCTCACTGTGTTCATCCCAGTGCTGAGAGATTTGTAGCTTCCAGTTAAGGCATTTATTTCCATTTACAAAGCTGAGGCAAGACATACATTTCTGGTAAACCATTTGGACTATTCATTTGAAAATAAGCAACAGAGTACAAGCAGTGATAATAAGCATTCTTTAGCAGATTTTTTTTTTCAAAAACATTTTTATTTTGTTTTCATTATAAACATACACAAAGATACATATAACAAATACAATAAAACAATAACAAAACTATTTACAATATTTGCATTCATCCATGATAAACAATTATTTTATCCATGAGAAGTTATCAGTATTTGTTCAAAGGTTTTTCCAATTTTTGCCATGCTATTTTTTTATGTGTAATGTTATGAGTTATATAACAAATGGTTTGTAGTTCTTTTTTTACAAACAACTTTAGCTAAATTAATAAAATCTTTAAACATCAAATCTTGTTTACTTTTCCAGTTCAAAGTAATAACTTTTCTGGCAATTTCAAGAATTCAGCAGAGTAACTGAATCTGAGATTTAGATATTACATTAAGTATAGGAACACTGAATAGGACTAGTGAGTTAGAAATATGACAGTTATCAGACCATAAAGCCTTTACAAAATACCTGAAGTCTTTCCAGTATAGAACATGTCTACATTCAATGAACATGTGAACCCAGTTGGCCTCTAGTAATTCATCACATTTCCAACATTTCCTTTTACTGTTTTTGAGTATAACATTTATTTTATGTGGACTATAGAAACTCCTTTTCATAAATTTCCATGTATACAATCATCAATATAATGAGGAAGAAGTACCATATGTGGAATTCAATATCAATTTTTTGGATTCATCAGATATTTGTTCTGCAGTAATCTTTACATAGTAATTCCAAAAATCTGAGTCAAACTTTAAAGTGTCTTCTCTTAATAGCTTATAGATAAGTGAGATACTTAATTTTTGATTATCTGTCTTTTCAAGACACCTAACAAAAAGTTGAATCAAACTAGGTATAGATTCTGTCTCTAGGTTGATTGATACTCTCATTTTGTTTTCTATAAACTGCCTTAATGAGTGTATAAAAACAACTGACTTGACTATTATCAAAACTACATAAAGAAGTGTTTAGTGGTGTAATACTCTTATTTTCAATAAACTGATGCCAGAATATCAAGTTGTTGTGTCTTTTGGCTTTTCCCAATTAGGGGTCGCCACAGCAGAACTCCGGTCCGCTAATGATTGGCAGTAGATTTTTACGTGCCGAGTTGCTGGCCCTGACGCACAACCTTCAATGAAGGTACGCCCATTCACGCATGCTTCCACACAGAAGACACTCTAGCTGAGAATCGAATGGGACAACATCTTACTGTGAGGCGACAATGCTACCGCAGCACCACCACCGCAGCATGCCAGAATATCAAGTTATTTTCCTTTAATTTTTTTCCTTTAATTTTTGCATCACATTGATGTTGAAAGAATCTAGGCAATCAGGAGTATGATATAGGGAATATAAGAAATAGCTTAATGTTGTAATTACAATCAGTTATATTTTAAAGTTATTAATATTTGATTAATGCCATAAGAAAAATTATCAAACTTCTTATTAAATAGACAAAATTCACGTAAAAGCCAATGAACTCTACTTATTCCATATTGTTCCTTAAAATTATTTTCTATAGTCTGACATCAGTTATATGAATCTCATGTATTATTTTCCAGCCAGATATATAGGTAGGTATGATCCAATGTAATATTACATTAATTATAACTGATTTGGAATAAAGATATAAGCTAGTGAATGCTATCCCATTACAGTTCCAAGCTCTAATGTGCCATGTATATACAATCCTATATTTTAAGGGGAACCATAAAAATTTAAGTAGCATGGAATCTAATTTTTTTAAATAAGATTTTGGAAGGGGATAGAATCAGTAACTATATATAAAACAAAAATTTAGGTAAAATTATGATTTGAATTAAAGAGAGCCTATCCTCCATTGTGAAGAACATTTTATTCCATCTTTTGATTAGTTCACTAATGTTGGTTATTAAATTATTGTAGTTTAGTTTAACAGACTCTTTCCATGTACACTTTATACTAACACCCAAATATTCAAATACATCATTCTCACAAATAAACATTAATAAGTTGACAAAATCTGAGGAGAATTCAAAATCAATCAATAATTTGCAGATAAGACCAACAGATAGAATAAAAAGCCTTTTCTATGTCTAGGCTGATAATAGTTAGTTGTTTTTTTGTATTTGCATGCTATGTCTATTAATGATAGTAATTTAATAATGTTATCTTGCACTTTTCTATGAAGAATGAACCCTGTCTGATCATTATATATTAGATTAGGTAATATTTTCTTTATTCTATTAGCTAATATTGTCATGAAAATTTTATAATCATTGTTTAGTAACAAAATTGGCCTATATGAATCACACAATTTCTTACCTTGTTTTAATATGGGGAGATAATTGAGTATTTCCATGATGGGGCTGTTATACATTTTTGCTTAACCATAGTAAAGGCACTCATTATGTTCTTTATTATATATTCGTGAAAAATGTTTTATAGTTCAGGAATTATTCCATCCAGTCCTGGAGCTTTATTATCTTTTAAATTTATTATTTGCTCTTTCACTTCTGTTAGTGTTATTTGTTTATTTAATATGTTATTTTGTTGCTCTGACATCTTAGTAGTTATATTTTCTTGAATAAAGATATTTATTACATTATCTGTCTCCAAAAGTGGTGTGTTATTATTTATATCTTTATAGTAGTTTTTGAACACTTCTAATATGCCCAATAAGTTAGATGTACTCTTAACTGAACCATCACTTTTATATTTAATCTCATTAATAAGATTTTGATTGTTTATTGTTTTTTTATATCTTACCACTATTTTATGTAGATATTTGGGATTTACAGCATAAGATTGTAATTTCAATTTTTCCAGGTTTATGGCTACCTTATAATTCAGAACTTCTAAGTATTTTTGATTTAACTTAGTAATTTCATTATGTGCTACGTTGTTATTTGGTTTCGCATCCATTTTTATCTTGTCTGTTTTTTTTGTAAGTCTAAAAGTTCTTTGTCCCACTCTCTCCATTTTTAAGGTACCAAGATTTTATTCCACCATATATATAAACTTTAAAGGTGTCCCACAGTATAGTATCAATCACTTCAACATTATCATTTGATTCCATAAACATGTCTATTTTTTCATTATCCATTCCCTAAAGTCTTTTAACTTAGTTATGTAAGCAGGAATTCTCAGCAGAAATCTTAAATCATCTATATGAATAGTTAATGTAAAGTTTATAACATTATGGTCTGAAAGTGGATAAGTCATAGCTATATCACTTATTTTAGAGTATATATTATTTGTACCAAACCCACATGAATAGTGAGTACAGAATACAGAATAATGTTCTCTTAGACCATGTATATCTTTAAGGTTCATATGATTTATAAAGTTGTTTAACTTCTTGGCTTGAGATGTTAGTTTTATTTTACCATTTTTAGAAAAATCATTGCCTGATAATAGGCAGTTAATACCACCTGTTGCTATAGTTTCCCCTTTTGCAATGAAAGCAATCAGATCAAGATATTTAGTACTCAGTCCTGGTATCCAGTATGTATTAATCAAAGTATAATAATTCCTATTGATTTCCAAAATAACCATGATTGGCATCCCATCTTTATCTGAAGTTGTATCTATAATTATTGGCATAGTATACATATTTCTCCATAGAATAACTATGAATCAGCCAGGATGGCATACCCATTGAATGAATATTTTTCTAGATCTTTTTTAATAGATGTGTTTCCTATAAAAAGATGATCTGGGCTTTATACATTTTGATATATTTAAGCAAACCAGCTTTTTTGACATTATTGTTCAAACCATTAATATTTAATGATAAACATTTATAAGCCATTGACTATAATGTGTATGCTATTACCAACTGAAAGACCTTTCTTCCATGCTGACTTGAAATCTACTAAAAACTTACTTATCATGGATGCATAACATGTATTAAGCACGTCTTTCAAAAACCCAGAACTATTTACAAACACATACATAAAACATAAAGTTTCTGGTTTAGTAAAAAACTTAACTAAACCATCCACCCACCACCTCTCCAATACCAAAATACACAAATGATCCATCTCTGCTTAGATTATAGTATGAAAACAAAAAATAAAAGCATTATGAAAGCAACTAAATAAATCTGAATCCAATATGTCACATATGATAATAGCACCTCTAATACATAGATATCCCAGAAATACACATCAGATCAAAGTATGCATAAACATGAGAAGCTGAAGATTAAGAAGAGTGTCAACATTTCCAAGACTTTTCAAGAAACATCAGATAATTTAACCAATTTGTCAGTCATCTAAGATTTTTCATGTAAAGATCTGTAGAATATATATATATATATATATATATATATATATATATATATATATATATATATATATATAAACACTTATTATAACATAACTATTACATTTTGCAATTATACACATATTATTCATATATATTAACAATATCTATATTGACGTCTTTCATCAGGAAGGAGAGAGAGAGAGAGAGAGAGAGAGAGAGAGAGAGAGAGAGAGAAAGGGGGCCTCTCAACTCTGTTTAGTTACTGAAGGTTTAGTTAAGTAACATAAGTCTGATGTCAATGTGCATAATGAGTTTTCTATTGCAGCTTCTAGTTCACTTGATTTCATTTAGTTACTAATAGTGTCATTGAATATGCAGAATGTATGCATCTATAAGAGAACATAGGGATGTTCAAAGGAGTTAAACACTTTTATCAGAACTAATTATTTATCATTTAAAATATCTAAGTGAAGGATAACAGAATTTCAAAAGAAATGAATTCTACGTACAGCCATTTAACAAGTTCAAAAGGTCAAATTATGTCATCACTGTTGTTTCCTCAAGCTGCAGCTTCATAAACTTGTTAAAAACTATCTAAATAAGCTCATGCACAACAGAAGTTTTCTCAAGTGAAGAAAAAAGCAGATCTTGAAGCTTTTAGAGTTTATAGAAAGCCAAAAAAAAATGCTCAAGCTGCCTTGACAGTGCATGCCATTAATCTCTACAATGAGAAGAGTCACACAGACCACCAGTTTCCTCACAAAACATCATTATGAAAAAAATAACCCTTTCATATAAAAACAGCTATTTAGAAGTAACAACAGTTGCCTCAAATCAGAAATCATATTATAACATTTCAATCATTTACCCACCAGACCAGAGGAAAAAAAGGAAACCTAGTATATATATATATATATATATATATATATATATATATATATGTAAAACTTATATTTAGCTATCTATAAAACAGTATTAATGTGTATATGCATCTAAACAGAGTCTAAAACATCTAGTTAAAAACATTAATCAGAAACATCTTGTTACGCCACCACTGACCAACTAGAAAAAAAAATGCACTGTGGTATTAAGACAAAATATACTATTACTGAAGAATTCGAAGATATACATAATTTGTAGTTATTTAAAAGGGAAAAGTATGTAAAGTACTTATAATGGGGAAGAAGAGAGGAAAGGAACATTAGTAACAAAAAATAATAGGAAAAAAGAAGAGAGAGAGAGAGAGAGAGAAAGAGAGAGAATGTTATTTAAATACTCTGTATGTAATTAGAACAAGTAGATATAGAAAGGAAAAGAGAAAGTTAATAATAAAGATTATTCACATTACCTTACAGCAAAGAGACTTTCCAGAATCAAATATATTATGATTCATAAAACAATGCATTTAAAATTAGAAGGAATTTATTCATTTGTCCTTTAGTTTCTTAGTTTTCTTTGCTCCTTCCTTCACAGACCATCCATTTTTTGTTGCCTGTCTCTTCAAACTCTGGGATGACCCTTCCATTTCTTCTATGTCCGACAGCATTTTCTTCTTTTGGATAAATTCTACTGCTTCTTGTAGGGAATCAAAAATGTTCACACCTTCTGGCAAGGTAATTTTTATTCTTGTAGGAAAAAGACTTTGAACTTAAATATTGGCTTTTTTCAAGGACTTAATTAGTGGAACACACTCCTTACTTCTGGATATGACTGTAGAGGTGTAGTCATTGTTAAAACAAATAACTTTTTTACCCATCTTGATAGGGGAATTAGTCCACGCTGATTTCAGCACTAAGTCTTTGTCTTGTGAGGAAAAAAATACTATTATAGACTTGAGGTTAGATTAACTCAGAGATGAAGCTGGATTTGCGAGGGACCGATGAGCCCACTCAATTCCAAAAGAGAGGAATTCAGGCATGTTTATTATTTTTTTTTTTTTTGCTCAAATAATTTTATTGATTTCAAATAAAATAATAATATTGACAATTACATTTTCTAAATGAATACATTTACAATAAACTATAAACAATATATACAACTGGCCTCCAAAAAAATAAAAAAAAAAGAAAACAAATTGTGGAAGGAGTTGAGTTGAGTTAATCAGAAGTCAGAGTCAGAAGAAATCATGGTCTCTCTTCTTAATCAGCTGTGACTATATCTGAATTAAAAGTATCAATAATGGAGAGGACTTATTGATCCATTTATTTGGTGAAATTCTCAATTCTTTAACTTCTATTTCCATCAGCACAGTTTCTTTCAACAAAGTTAGAAAATCATCGATATTCAGTTTAGAAAAGGATTTCCACTTTCTTGTGATGCATTTCCTGGCTACGGCTAGTATAGTCTAAAATGACCATGCCCTGGCCCAGAAATCAAGGAACCTCAATCCTCACCACTAACACCATGGAGGTCATCTCCTAGAAGAGGAAAGGATAACAGATACACACAGTAAAGTACAATTTCTTTTAAGTGCACACAGAGATCACAGTCAGTCTAGGGCTGGTTGCTCCATTGCTCTCCAGGTCCCCAATAAGACACCCCACTGGCACAGCTATAGGGTCCAGATCTCAGCCTAGCTGGCAAGCTAACCTCCAGTACCCTCTCTGTCCTACTAGTGCTTCATGTCCCTGCCCAGGTAGCTGACACACCACACACACTTTGAGATAAGTATTTATACAACTTCACAGACACTCCTGGGAAAGACTGACACAGATACTCCACCTGTGGTCCTTTACCCTGACTATACAGTAGTAATTCCTGCCACCACCAGCTAATATCAGCTACCCAAATGCCCTTGAAAGGATGTCCAATTATTACTGTGCAATATTATTATCCAATTGGTAATGTGACAATTCAGTCTAAGGCTTATTAGAGTGGCCTATGATGATAACCTCCATAAATATGCAATGTACTCTAGAGCCTATCTCTACACCAACCAGCCACAGGTAAAGGTTTCTAAAATATTTAATAATAAATAATTAAAACACAAGACAATACTACTACACCACAGAGAGATCTAAGAGTTCAAAGATCACACAGAAACTTAAAATAATACAGTAGGACAGGTCTGATGTCAAAGAAAAACACAATCTAACTTTCTAATCTTCAGCTATTCTTAAGAGAAAACACAGTGCTATAATCTTACTTACATTCATATATAGAGCATAAGCAGTGCTGGGTTGATGGTCCAAGACAAATGCTTTTAGTCTCTCTCTCTCTCTCAACGATAGTTTTTAAAACACTAACAAACAGCTCTGCTAAAGCCCTCTCAAATTACATCATTTACTTAGGTTTTCCCAGTATTCAGATTACATCATCTTGACTCTTAGTCTGGAGTTCCCAGGCAAACAAACTGCATTATTTAGCAAGCTAACACCTGCTCAGGAAACTACAACAATAAAAAACATTTCACATTTATACTCGAACAATTGTTCAGCCAGATGCTTTGGCACCACTTTTTTAGATAATTGTAACTTCAAAGAACATTTGAAATGCTTGGCTTGATTTTCCTTACAGCACATGGCAATGTTGCAACAATCTTGAAGTTCACATTTTACAGTGTTTTCTTTCATTTAAAAACACAAGCCTGTATTTTACATTTATTTATACAAATGATAGAATTATGTATCAAATTCTATTTGACTAGGCTTACAGCCTTCGCCCATCTTTCTCCAGTCTTCACATAGTCCAAAGAAGATAACGATCCTTGTTGTTCATTACAAAACTTTAATTAATATTTAGGAGAACTAATGACTTTGTTAGAACAAATGAATCTGCATAAATGGCTAGTAGAAATTTACTAACCTCTTCCCAATATTTCTTAATGCATTATAATCATAAAAAGTGTGTGACCAATCAGCTTTATATTTTAGTGAACATCTCCAGCATATACATTTTTACAGGAATTAAATTTAGCTATCTTATTGGGGGTATGACAAGATCTATGTAGAAATGTCCAAGTGAAAATCTTCCATATTTATATGTTAAAAGTTAGTTTAATAAAGTAAAGAAGATTGGTTTTACTTTCAATTGATAAATTTATTGAGTGGTCCTTAATGATGAACTTCCAGTAATTTTGATTGGAAACAACTTTATAATTTATTAGAATTTTGTATAATCTTGATGTTAAGTTTGTCCAATTGATATCATTATATAATACTTCATGCATATAAAATATAAGTTTGGGCATAGATTTAAAGGAGGAATTATCAGTGTTTCTGCATAGATCTTGTGCATAAGATTGTATATTGTTAATAACTAACCAGTCTGAGCTTGATAAATCATATATATTTATTAATTGCTGAATATCCAAAACCATCAAGTTCTCTATACAGTGGTGCCAGCATTACATTTTTTTTGTTTGCCAAGTATTAAGAGTGTTTATATGAGTTTTATTAAAGGGATTTTTTGTAGAACTGAAGGGCAATAATAACTACAACGATAATTTTATATCAGTATTGTTATTAATAAACTTCTAAATAAATTGTAAATGTAATTTATGTAATTTAAGTTGGTAGGTTTAAGCATATTGCACTGTAAATTAACACAAAGAATATGCCAAAATGTATTTTGGGCCTATATAATTTATAATTATTTAAAAAAATGGAGGCTTTACTGTAAGTCTGTAAATCTGGAAAATTAATTCCTCCTAATTCCCAAGGTCTTATATGATTTAAAAAGGCTATTCTATTCTTTTTTTTGGAACCAGAGAAAGTTTATGAGAATGTTATTTATTTCCTTTAGAAGATTCTTATTTGGAATCATGGGAATAGCTTGTGCACTGTAATTTATTTTTGTGAGTAGGACCATCTTAATTAGTTGCAATATATCCTCAAATTTTAAATACAATGTATTCCATTTTTCATCACAGGTTTTTATAGTATGCCCAATATTGTTATAATTAGTAGTTAAAGTTAAATTTACATTTTCACATAATAATATCCCTAAATAGTTTATGGAGAAAACCTGTTCTCCACTTATTTGATTTATGTTTAAATGAGTATCATTTTTTTTGTTTAATAACATTAATTTGGATTTATATTTGGTGTAAACCAGAAATATGACAGAAATTTTCAATTTGTAAATCTAATTCGAGTAATGAATCATCAGAATTAGTTATGGTAAGAAGAATGTCATCAGCAAAGAGCATTATTTCAGAGCTGAACTGACTATATATATATATATATATATATATATATATATATATATATATATATTGATGCCTTTGATTTTTGGATCATAACGTATTACAAAAAAAAGAGTTCTATGGCTAGAGCAAATAATATAGGATACATGGGACAGCCCTGTTTTGTACCTTTAGGAATTTCAATGGCTTCTGGTGTGAAAAGACCTAATTTTACATAAACAAGATTATTTTTATAATTTTTTTTTATTAAAGTAATAAATTGGAGAAAATCAAAAATTTATAGAACTTTAAGAAGAAAATCCCAGTTTAGTGAATCAAAGGCTTTTCTCAAAATCTAAAGCATTTATAAGGGCTTCTTGATTGTCTCTATTTAAAATATCAATTATAGTTAGAATTCTTTGGCTGTTCTAATGGGTATGTCTATTATAAATAAATCCAGTTTGATCTTTGCTGATGATGTATACCAATCATTTTTTAATTCTATTAACCAAGATGGACATGAAGATTTTATAATCATTGTTAAGTAATAAGATTGGTCTATATGAACTAGATTGTTTAGGGACTTTATTTTCCTTTATAATAGGAGTAATTAGTGAATATCTCCATGAAAGTGGAACTATATTTTGTGAGTGTATTTAATTTAGGGTTTTATGTAACACTGATATTGCCGAAGTTGGGAATAATTTATATAATTCAATAATAATTTCATCAATACCTGGTGCTTTATTATTTTTACTCTCTTTGATTTTTTTCAGTTATTTCTTTAAGAAAAATTTGTTTTTGAATTTCTATTTTTAGTTTCTCTGGTATATTCTTCATATTCACCGAACACTCCGAAGCCCAAGTCTCAATTCCACTGAAAATACAAAGTCCAACGCTGTATAGATAAAAGTAAAAAATGTAGTTTAAGTTGTTGAAACCATACGCTTTTTGTCGGCTAACAATCCAACTTCTTCAGAAAGAACAAACACGCAAACAGCGCCTCCCCTTCATTGAGAGCATTTAAACAGTTCACTAATTGAGAGTAGCAAGTCACATGGTTTAACCCCTTCTGAATTAAAGTTGCAGCACTAAAAAAACACTAGGGGAACAATGAACAACTAAACGCTCATGTAATGATGATACAATGCCAAAATATTAAAACTGTATTACTAGCAGAGCAGGTTGCCAGATAAACCAGTGTGTACATACACACAAAATAAAATCTAAGACATGTAAATAAATAAAAGTTTGATTTTGATCATGAAAATAAGTATTTACGAAGGTTTAATACATAAAATGCAGAATACATAAAATACATGCCCCTCCCATTTTTTTTCATATATTCCCTTACTAAGTCCTATGAACCCACCTGAGCAGGTGATCTGGGCTTTAATTTGGCCATAGGTTGGAAACTAGAATCCTGCTGTTGAATAAAAATAAAAATAACAATATAAAAATATATATTTGAGTTAATATATTTTAATATATAATTCCCCAATTTCCTTTCTTTTTTTTTTTTTTTTGGTGTCTAAGTCTTTTGACTCAGTAGTATTGATTTCTATTATCTGTTTTGGAATACTAACTAGCTCAGACTCCCATTCTTTTGTTTTATTATTAAAACATATAATAGTTCTGCCATATAAATATGTCTTTGGAGAATCCCATAAAATAACTATATGTCATCAGTGGTATTATTATCCAAAAATATATTGTATTTCAGAGTCTAACCAGGGTTTAAATTGTTTTAATTTTGAGATATAAGCTGGGATTCTTTTTGTAAAATTTAATCTCTTGAAATATATTTGAAATTTGAGAATAAGTGAATTACGATCTTTAAGGGGCAATGAATTGCAAAAAAAATGATTATTTTTGTACTTAAGTCTTGAGATATAAAGATTTTATCAATTCCTGTTTGGGTGTTAAATCTGTGGTCACTATGGGAATACCATAGTGAATTATCGTCTTTGAATCTAAATGCATCTATTAGATTTAGATTATCGGTCAATTTCGTAAGAATTTTCCCAATAGGAGTATGATGAAGAGGTCTTTTATTAGTGGTCTCAGAATTATCCAAAATACAAATAAAGTCTCCTCCTATTATCAAATTGTCCTTATATACTTTGTTAATAAGGTCTATGTGTTTTTTGACTGTTCCTACCCCTATACCTGGGAACCAATATACGTTTACTAGTGTCCAAATGATGTTGTTAAATCTTACTATTACAATTGCTAAGAGTCCATCTTTATCTTCATAGTTATAAATGATTTGAGGATTAGTAATATTTTCCTCCATAGTATTAAGACTCCACTGGTTTTCTTTTCATAAGAAGAATGAGATAATTTTAGATATTCATTTGGATTCCACATGTAATTCTCATTTGTTTTAAAATGATATTCTTGTAGAAAAAATACTTCCTCTTTATTAAATTTTAAGTATCTTAATAAGTTTGATCTTTTCCTCTGGTTATTTAGACCTTTAATGTTTAGAGAAAGCAAGGTTAAATCCATCAAATTTGTCAGTATTTGAAGAAAATTTGTATTTGAAGCATGATCAAATTTCTTTTATTGCTCAAATTTTGTGTAACTACTTTATAAATTATAAACATTAGAGTTAAGCTAAGTTTCCCCTCCAGAAGACTTAAACTAGATTTAAAGCAAGGCCAATAAAAAGAAAAAAAAAAAACAGTAGAAGAAAAAAGTAAATAAAACTAAGTAAACAAATAATCAAAAATTCAAAGGATCCCTCTGACAAACATGGAGTGAAAAACACTCCTAATCTGAAAGAACAAGAATGTTCTAGCAGATTAACATGAATTTCTAGCAGTAAATGCAAAGAAATGATTATCTCACAGCTCTATATTAGAATTCCTAGATTATAATTATAGTGTGGAGATGTAATAACTAATGTTAAAAGATAAAAATAGAGAAAAAAAAAAAATATATATATATATATATATATATATCGGGTCTATTTTATATATTTGATCGCTTAAATGTTCGAATCACTAAAGCTCGAACTTTAGTGATCGAACATTTAAATGTTCAATATTTTAAAAAATAAAAAAAAAAACTAATAAAAAAAAAAAACTAAAGGATTCAAGCAAGAGGGCAAGCCTCCCTGCACCCCCCCACACCCCCCGCTACTTAAATATACCAACTCCAAGACTAAGCTACAATGTAAGAAATGGGAATTTTTCCATTTCCGCACTATAGCACATTGAAGTGTGATCTCAGAGTTGGTATATTTAAGTAGCAAGGGGTGTGCAGGGGGGCCTGCCCCCCTTCTTACACCCTTTACTTTTTCTTTTTTTTTGTAAATATTTATTTTTAATATATTCGAACATTTAATTGTTCAATCACTAAAGTTCGATTTTTATTGATTCGAACAATTAAGTGTTTGAATATATAAAATATATAAAATATATAACATAGACCTTATATATATATCTTATTAGAACATTACATTTTCAGACTTATGAAAGACTGAATGGCTTCAAAGCTGAATCATACCCTTATGCACATCTATAATTTTAACTTGAGTATGCATCTTGAGTAGAAAATAGAACCATAACTCTAAAATAAAATCATTAATGTGCATCAACCATCTAGCTTATATGGTTTTAGTAATAACAAATTAACAAGGAATTCTTATTTCAAGAAAAAAAGGCTATTAATTCAAATTTAAACCAATGAGAAAAGGTGCAATATAAAGACCCAATTTGTTCACAAACCACTTTCCAATTTTCATTGTATTGATTTTGTTATTTAAGAATCCTAAGAGTTTAACTCAAGCAAGTAAGTGTTTGCTTCTAATTGTGTCTAAAGAGATAAAGAGATTAAATTAAAATCACAAGATTTTAACTTGTAACATTTTGTTGAACAGGTATTTTGAACAGGCGAAATCAACTGCAAACACCACTAAACTGTAAATAGTCATAATCATTGACATATTTTATATTTATATTATCATCAAATTTTTAGGTTACAACTAGCATCCACAAAGTGGGCGCCAACAATAAAAAGACTGCATTAACATATCCTGATACTTTGGGTGAACAGTGCTTGATTCCAAATGATAAACAAAAAGTGGCAGATAAAAAATGAATTTTTATATCATGTTGTTTGGATGGACATTACAATAGGTAAATAAAGGATGAACATTTGTTTGGAAGTCTAGCATTGAACCGATAAGGAGACAGGTGTTGTATATCACTTTAAGTATCCTTGCTTTCTTCTTATTCCATTTCTCTTTATCTCTCCTTCCCTAGTCTAAATTTTCTTTCTCCCTTCTTTCCTATAAACAGCAGCAAAGGAGGCTCATGAGTGAATGTACATATCACATTTCCCAGTAGAAGAGCTTTGTGTATGCTTTTACCTTGTTGAGTTTACATTAGTACATTAGAGGGGGAACTGACTTTTCTTGTGCTGCATCTAAATTCTATAATAAATATATGCAAAATAGTTCAAATAAACAGTGTAAATATTTGAATATGTTCTCACAATGAAAAAGTAAATATGCCAGCAACACTTAATATATTATAAACCTGTTGGCTTATTAAATTAATATATATATATATATGTATATATATATATATATATATATATATATATATATATATATATATATATATATATATATATACATACACACACCTCATGACTGCTAGAAATCCATCCTGAGTATCTGTGTTATTTATTTCATCACTAACACTCTTATGCACTTGATGTGTTACTGAAGCTCTGCATCAGTTATCCCACATAGGAGTCTAATCATGGCAATGGACAGTGAAAACATTTTACATGTGCAGTGACTGTCAGATGATGACAAGCATTATATAGTGAGATTATACAACTTGAAGGGCTCTGAACATGTTTTCTAATCACAAGAATTAATTTAACCAAATTCTGGTAAAAGATTTTAATGAGATGCATCTGCTTCTGTAGCCTCATAGAAATGTGGGAAGCAAGAAGTTATGACCTTTTCTACTATTCAGAATAATGATTCCAGCTTTATTAAACCATTACAAGTCAATATGCTACATCAAGCTTATGTCTTCTTAAAAATATAATAAATGGTTAATAGCCTGTTGTGCAGTGACCTAAGATACATGTTATAATTTTCTAGCCTTTCCTTAGGCAGAACATTCCTTACAAAAATCGTATCTACCTTGATGTATGTAGAGACAGCATAGGAATGCTGTGTGATGCCTGATGGGACATCTTGGGACTTGGTCTTTCATTTCTGGATTTACATGTCTACATATATAACAAACAGACAAATAAATAAACAAATGTGCCTACAAGTAAAAAAAAAAAAAAAAAAATATATATATATATATATATATATATATATATATATATATATAAATATATATATGTTTCTGTTAGATTCTTAATATGTATGTGTTTGCATGTGTATTTGCTGGGGGTTGATAAAAGGCTGTGGAGAGGTATATGTCATATCATGAGAGGTAATGATGTGGCAAGAGTTTACTTAAGGATACGGTGGGCGCAGTGCAAACAGCAGGAAAGATGATTGTCTGTTTAATGCTTAGATAAGAGATTGCAGCCAGCAAAGCAAGAAAAGGAATTAGGAACAGTTAAACTGCATGCTCATCATTAAATGATTCTTTATAATACCATCGATATGATAATTATACTTTACCTGAGCATTACAACTACACAAATGGATATTCCGTTTTGAACATTTTTTCTGAAGTCCATAACTACATAGTAGGATGTGATAAATCAACATTAACGACTAATGATTTTTGGAGCTTTTCTCCCCGGGCTTCCACTGAAAATGGGCAAAAGCTCAGCCAAACACTCCCAGTCAACAAATGTAAAAAAATAAATAAATAAAATAAACTAGATTAGTAAACTGTAAATGTCCTTTTAAGAAGACAACTGTCTAGGAATTGCATACACTTTGGCATGTTTTTTTCGTATATAGAAACTAAGATAATGTATAAAAATGTGTAATCATAACATTGCAAAACATAACTGATAGCTGAAAACAATATTTGTAAGCTAAAAAGTTTAAGTTACTTATCTGGTGTGTTGCTGAAATACTTTTGAGTGATTTACAGTGTATGAAATGCAGCCTTGTTTTAGCTAGATGAACTGCTGCAGAAGTTAGTGAGATCTGAGATGATTTAGCCTCATGGATAGCACTGCTGCATAATCTTCTCCAGAATGAGAAATGTCAAGTGGGAATAGCCCAATGAATTTCCTTTGCAGTAGCAAATAAACATATAAAGCCTGCCTGACTCATGCTTCATTATGACAGCTGGAGAGAGCTGATACAATGAAATGCAGTAGGTCCCTATGGCATGGGATCTTTGCCAGCTCACCAAATGCCAGATGAATCTAAGCATCCTATCTGCTGTGCTTCATGTTTATTATCCCCAGCTGAACAAGTTAAGTACTTCTGCTTCAGCTCAGATGATTAGCTTTTGTTTTCTGTATGAAATTCATTTCTTATCTATTTTGCAGATATTTCACTTGAAACTCTGTCCATTAACCACAGTAATCCATCTTTCACAGATGGACTCTCAACCTCAGGCAGACCTATAGCACCATAGGACAGAAACTTCTGTAACGTAGCACACTCTATTTCATCTTAAAAAATAACTGGTCCAAGTTTTTTTTTTTTTTTTTCGTGTAAAAGCAAACAATATTATAGTGAGCTGTTATCATATATGTCAAGTTTCTGCTACCTTGCATAAGGAATACAGATTAAGTAGCTAGAAATTCACATGCAAATGATTCTAAATCATTTAAGATACATACTACGTAACAAAAAACTCATATTTATCGCTGTAATCATATCACAGACTCGCATATAAGTGGTTGCACATTATTGAAAATAACTCCTCTGTTAAATAAAACAATAATACAATACTAAATTAATAAAGGTAACTGTTTTTTCCTATTCTCAGGTAATTATGCTCAAAGAACAAGGAATGAAGGCAGAGCAACTTAACAAAGGACAGAGTTAGTGATGGTTGTTCTACCATTGGATGTACACCCATGCTCAGTGTTGCTGTGTATTGCAACCTGCTGGACATGTTTCAGTCTGGTGTGTGGTGAAGCTTCTTCCATTAAAGTGCTAGCAGTCTATCACAGTTTTTTTTTCCTTTTCCTCAGTGCTATGTAACTGTGGAGTCAGTATATATGTATATGTGTATGCAGCCCAGTTGAGGTGTTTGAGATACTCATTCCCGAAAGTACAATGTGCTGCTTGCACTGATGTTCAGTACATCAATTACTGCACTTAATCACCATATGCATCATTTTTTTTTGTTGTTGTTGCTATTGGTGCAGGTGAATCTTTCGGTTAAATTCACTTGAATTGATGGCAGTTTACCATAGTGATATGGTTATTCCATGTGAAATCTCAGAAAGTGGGTTAAGGAAATTTGCCTTTTTTTCTTCAGTGTGGTGCAACTGTACATTTGTATACTCAAAGAAGCACAGCTGATGAGTGGGGTAGGGGACCATCTTCCTTTCAAAAACACTGTTTTATGTTTTTCTTTTTTTTTTTTTTTTTTTGCCATTTTGATGAGTTATTTTCTTTTTGTAGGGTCTTTCAGAATAAGTTTCATTATATTGCAAAGAAGAATTACTGAAAATCAATTTTGCAATGTAGACCCTATGTATCAACGTTACATTAAACAAGTCTGTGAGGAGTCTATCAGTATTCTAAATAGATTCACAAGTTTATCTATATAGATTCTGTGTAGCCAACCAACGCATCTGTTAGAAACCCAAGCTCCCACATGCCAGTCATGTGTATAGCATGCGTCAATTGATTGGTAGCAGGGTGATAAGTTTCAAACAGCTGGAATTTGAGTTTAATTTCATGAATGTAGTCTTCTTCCTTGTTAACTGTGGATTTCTGAGCTCACTTATTTGTTTGTTTTTTTCCTCCTGATCTCTTTGTAGCCTTCTCTGTTCTGTTCTTCTTTCTTTCTGTATATAACACAAGCCCATTTACTTGGCTCCTGTAGTCTTCTTTCCTGTTATTTTGTACCACATTACATTTCTGCTCTTCCGCATTTATGTTGCCTTCCTATTCCTCACCAGCCCTTCCATTTTCATCAGGATGTGGTATTGTCCAAATATCACTTATCTTGCTGTGCATGACTCATTTACATTTTACTATTCCTACATCCATAATGGTTTTCATTATTATTTCAAAAATTTTTCTTGTATGCTGTTTTCTTTCAATGCAATTAAAAATAGTATTTTACAGTCTGTGTTAGAATGGCTAAAGTCTCCCATAATGATTGCTTTCTTTCACCCTCTTCACTGTTTTTGTATTCTCTTCTAGAGTATCTCATCTGTCCATTTGGATGCATTCAATAGTCTGTACACTGTATCAATCCACCAATTCCATAGTTCCCCTGTCTAGCCTGATCATCAACTCACTGATCATTGAGAATTGTCCTCCATCTTTATTTTATTTTATTTTTTATTTTACATTTGTTGACCGGGCTAGTCCAACTGGATCATTGTCCATTTTCAGTGGAGGCCCGGGGAGAAAAGCTCCACAGATTAAAGCATGTTTATAGAAATACATGTAAAAAAGACACTTGTGATATAGGCAAAGAGCAATAATACAAGGAAATTAGTTCAGGTCAGGTGATGCTATTCTAATAACAAATAGATAATACTAACTATGTAATACAAATTATGTAATTAAAAACATGAAAATAAAAATAATAATTTTTTTTTTTTTTTTTTTAGTAACAGTAGAATCATAATGTTATTTATGATTTGAGAGAGAGATTTAGAGTGTTAAATAAAATGCAAATATAGTTGAAAGATGAAAGTAGGTTAGTCTGGATTGGTACAAGAGCAGAGCCAGAAGTTATTCAGATGTGAAAGAAGTTGCTTTTAAAGCAAGGAAAAGTGGCTAGAGAGGAGATATGTAAGGGAAGGTTATTCCATATTTTGCCAACTGAGTTGGAGAAAAGGCAGTTCCCTGCAGAGTTTGAAATTCTGGTCATGTTAACTTGTAGCTTTTGGGAGGAGCGTAGTTGTTTTAAATTATTATAGGGAGTCAAGAGGTTGCTAAGAGCAGGTGTTTTGAGGGTTGATATAAAATTTTATGTGCTATTAAGAGTTGTTGATAGATAATCTTGTTAGGAAGTTCCAGCCAGTGTAGAAGTTTTAAGTTTATGCAGTGGTGAGTTCTATATTGAGATGCAGTGGCAAATCGAGCTATGTTGTGGTAGGATGTAGACAGTTTCCTAAGGTTACCTTTAGATAGATTAGTGTAGATCGAGGATGCATACAGAAGGGTAGAGATAAGATGTGATTGTGCTAAAGTAGTCCGTGCCTTAGGTGTAAGGAAGGGTTTTATTCTGTATAGTGAACCAATCGTTTATTAACTGTTTTATTGTGTTATTAATGTGGTGGTCAAAGCTAAGATTGTTATCAATAGTAACACCAAGCAGTTTTGTAGTGGAGTCAGGAGTAATGTGAGAGTTATCACTTGCAGTGATAGTAAAATGTAGTTGAGTAGATTTATGTGTAGGTGAAAAAAGTAATAGTTTTGTTTTCTTGGGGTTAAGGAGAAGACATCTTTTAGAGAACCATTGTTCAACGGTTGAAAAGGTAGCTTGTGTAAGGGATTGGAGTTCTGGTTGAGAGGAGGCTGTACAGATTAAAGTGGAATCATCTGCATATTGTATGCAGGTAGTGTTTTGGATAGATGATTGGAGATCATTAATAAAGATGGAGAATAAAAGTGGGCCTAGTATAGATCCCTGTAGTACTCCTAATGAGATGGGTAATAGAGTAGATAGAGAATTTTTCCAGAGTACTGCTTGATGTCGATCATCTAGATATGATGAGAACCAGGTTAAAGAAGAGTCATCCAAGGCAAGGGATTTCAGTATGTGGAGAAGAAGTGTATGATTTACCATATCGAAGGCTTTTGACAGGTCTAGAAATAGAGAAGAGGTTAGTTTGTTGTTATTACGGTTACAGTTGATGGTATTGGTGAAAGAGAGTAGTGCAGTGGTAGTACTATGTGAAGGCCTAAATCCATGTTGGGTGTCAGCTAGTAGGTTGTTAAGGAGGAGATGGTTTAGTAGTTGTTTATGTATACATTTTTCCATAATTTTTGCTAGAGGAGATAACAGTGCAATTGGGCGAAAGTTAGAAAGGTCGGTAGATTTGCCTCCTTTGTGTAAGGGTATTATGTGTGATATTTTCCAAATTGCTGGGAAAGCACTTTCTTTTATGGATCTGTTTATTAGAATAGAGACAGGATAGGCAATAGCTTTAGCTGCTACTTGCAGGAATTCAGCAGGAAGCTTGTCTGCTGAGGGGGTAGTGGGTTTAAGTTTGTGTAATAGAGATTATATATAAGAGGTGGGTATGGGTTGTAGTTGAAGGAGAGGAAGAGAGTCATTGAAGCTACTTAAGAGCAGTTGAGAGGTATCAGGAGATAGGTGGTTAGCAAGACTTTGTATGGATGAAGTAAAGAAAGTATTGAAATTATTGGCTATTAAAGTAGAGTATTCGGGGTCTAAGTCCTGGGGATTGGGTGTGATTAATTTGCCTGGGGTAATTAGATTGTTAATAGTAGACCAGAATTTTTTTGGTTCTTTATTGGTGGATTGTTGTAGTTTAAAGTAAAAATTATTTTTATCTGTTATGATAGCTTTTTTGGTACTGTTTCTGAGCTCTCTAAAGGTTTGATGATCTGTTGGGTTTCTAGAGGAACGCCATTTATTCCAAGATTTATTTCTGAGAATAATTTTATGCTTAGTATTGGAGGTTAGCCAGGGTGCTGTCTTAGTCTTTGTTCTAGTAGTGCGACTTGGGGCATGTTGATTTAGGATTGCAAGGAATGCTGAATTGAAGTATTCAACGGCTTTGTTAAGTGTGAGGTGTTTTAGAGGGTCCAGTTATATTGTGAAAGTTCTGTTTGAAACTGTTCAGGAATAAAATTTTTTTTGGAGTATAGTGTTTTGTGAGTGGTAGGAAAGTTTAGGTTAGTTTTGGCTCTGACTACGTAAATGAGGGAGTGATCACTAAAGTCGTCAGGAAGGATGCCAGTTTGGTAGTTTTGTAGGGGGGAGTTAGTAAGGATCCAGTCCAAGGTGGTTTCTTTTTTGGGTTTTTTGTTGGTTCTGGTCGGACCATTAATGAGTTGTTTAAAACCATTTAGGTTTATATGAGAAGTAGGGTTAATGTTGCTACATGATATCCAATCGATGTTAAAGTCCCCAAGAAATAGTGTTTCTTGAGGAAGTTTGTTAGAGATATGTTCTAGAATGTGTTCTAGGGTAGGGATGTTATTTCCTGGCTGGATATATGCACAGATGATGTTTATTGCTTTACTATTGTTGATTTGTATTTTTGAGCAAATTATTTCAGCATTGTAGTTTTGGGAGAAGGAAAGGTCAAGAAGAGTAAGTTTTAGGTTAGTTCTATATATAATTGCTACTCCTCCACCTTTCTTGGTGGAGCGATCATGTCTTACAATGCTATAACCAGGTGGGGTAATCTCAATGTCTTTAATTACAGGTTTTAGCCAGGTTTCTGTTAAGCATAAGATGTCAAAGTTGTGTATTTCAAGTAGGGCATGGAGTAGACTCATTTTATTACAGATGCTACGTATATTGAGGTGGGCTATGGATAGTTGGTTAGTGGGTATGGAGGAAGAGGGAGAGAAGGGTTTGGTATGATTTTTATGTGTTGTGGTTTTATTATTTTCTGGGCCTGGGTTGGGGTGTATGTCGCCATCTTGTAGTAGAAGGAGTACTGTAGCATATCTTTCTGGTTTAAATATTTGGAAAGTTTCAATAAATTTTTTAGTTTTGGATTTAAGTAGTTTATAGTGTAGTAGCCTATGGTATTTGGGAAGAATGTATATAGTTTCTGAGGAGGTATGTAAGAAGGAAGAGGATTGGGATGTTGTGTCTGTAGAGGTATGTTTTGAAGGAAGTGAGAGAGAAACAGTTATAGAGTGTTCATAGAAGGTTAGGAAGTAAATAGTCATAAGTGAGGAAAGTAGTAAGAAGGAGATAGCTATTTTCAGTTGTGACTGGAAGATAGTCATAGTCATGGTGATGTAGTAGGTGTTTTGCTAAGAAGTAGGGGTGGGTGTGGGATAGTTTAGTTTGATTATAGGTAGGGGTGGGAGTGGTTTAGGGTCGTTGCGTCTGATTGGTGGGAGTAAGTAGGGGGTGTGGTGTATGGAGGAATAAATGTAGGAGCCCTAGGGGTGGGTGGGATATGGGGTAGGGTGGGGAGGCGGGCCAGCAGAAGTAGGCTGAAGACAATCAGTGAGGAGGAAGACTCTGTAGGTCGTTCTAAAGGTAGAGGAAGGTGAACAATAATAAGAGGTTAAAAGGTAGAAATGCAGGAGGAAACTGGAGATGATAGTTCTAAGGATGTCTTAGGACAGTAAGAGATAATATATGTGAGCCCGAAAAAAGGCTGGGAACAGAGGTACTGGGGCAAAGATGCAGGGGTAGGTTAGAAGAGAGAGTGTTGAAAGGTAGTGAGTTAGAAAGATAAAGTATGAGGACGCCACCTAGTGGGCAGCAGGTATATAGCAGGGGATAGGTAACCTGCAAGGGGAGAAGGTCTAGGCAGGGAGAAGGATTGAGTATAGAGGGCCAAGTGGGTAGTATACAGAATGGTAGGAGTAGTGGGGGTCCGGCTGCTGGCTAGGCTACCTGAGATTCAACTGAAGTTTTAACATTAATATATGAGGTACAGTATCAATACGTACATTCAAAGCCTTTCCCAAGGAAAGGTAACACTTGTAGTTCTGTAGCTATAACGTAGCTATAACACTTGTAGTTGAAGGGTAAGTGTCTTAGTTTACACTACTGTTCAAAAGGACCTGGCTGGTGTTATTCAGGTGTTTGGTGTAGGACCAAGCTGGAACACAGTGCTGGTAGGATAGAAAGAGAGAGAAAAGAAGTAAATCACAGTGTAAGTTCAATAGGAAGTAGGTGTAGGTATAAAGCAGACTCAGATGCATATACAAATACAGTAAACAGTAAGGTACAGCACAGTCTAGTATTCTTCACTCTATAAACATCAAAAGTATTAAGAATCAGAGCAGTAAAAACAACACAGTCTAGAATTCATCGCTCTATAAATATCAAAAGCATTACAAGTCAGGGCAGTAATAACAGTGTGAGCAATGACCTGTTACAAGCTAAGAGAGCATGGCCAGGGTATTACGTAGTATTGGCAGCTCAGGTGGAACATTCCAAGTAAAAGCAAAGTAACCTACTGAGGGTTAAGTGAGAGCTAGGTACATCCACTACAATCCATAAGCACAATGCAATAAAAGCCTCTGCGTGTTGAACATATATGGGGACAGTATTCAAGTTAATTGCTTTAGTTAACAGTTTAACCGCTAGACATGCCCAAAAACATAGGAATATCCTAAAGTAGCATCCAGGGTACAGCTATAGCATATCACGTGTATTGCGCTCAGCTGGAGGCAGTGATAGGATAAAAGTCAAGCTGTGTGCCCTTAAATTATAGTAAATCAGAGATTAAATGCTAACTGAAGTCCCAAATACCGGATAAGTTAAAAACATGGGGCTAATTACTTCCAATTAGAAGCCTCAAGCAAGCCGCTCAGATAGTGGAAGCCATGAGAAGTACAAGCTGCATCTGTTTAAGCAGTAAAGCTGTGTCCCATTAAATTTAAACAGAAGCCTTAAGCAGTCTTCTCAGATAGTGGGAGCTTTAGGAACTACAAGCGCATACAGCGCTCACTCCGTGGCTGCAACGGACTAGAGAGTAAAGCTGTGTCCCATTAAAGTAATTAAAAGCCCCAAGCAAACCGCTCTGATAGTAGGAGCTTTAAGAACTACAAGCGCTTACAGCTCAGTCCGTGGCTGCATCTAGTTAAAAAGTGACGCTATGTCCCATTAAATTAAATATGAGAGCAGTGAAAACACTATTTGTAGCCCCTAACAGTACAAAAGTGTTAACATAGCATTTAGATCAACAAACGTGTATAGCGCTCCATTAGAGGGAGCGTTTGGTTCAAAAGTAAAGCTGTACCATATTAAAATAGAGTTGTTAGCATTCAAACGCTAAATGTAGCCTCAAAACAGTACATCATTGGAATCATAGGGCTGGTCGCATTTATAACGAGGTCCGCACACACCACTCTGATAGTGGAAGTATTTGCAACCACAAGCTAGAGGTTTTATAACATAAGAAGATCAAAAGACTAGCGAAAACAACAAATTAAGCACAACAGTACATGAAATATAAACCTAGCATTCATAACAACTACTACAAGCCGTTTGTACGGCGTTTCAATAATGAATATGATTGCATCACGAAACCACGATTAAAAAACCAAGGACGTGTACTACATATCAGTAACATCTAGATAGAACAGATATCAGTGTGGATCCTATGGATACACTAAGTTCCGCAAAATACAAGCCACGTGTGCGACTCCTACAACGTAGCAGCATATGTTGAAAATAACATAAAAAGCAGTAAGACTACCATAGTACATCAGAATTCATCCTAGGAACCGACAGTGGCACAATAGATCTTACATTTAGATTTTGCAATAGTTGTCACACTTACTTTATTGCACACACAGGAGCGGAGTTCACAGCAGCCAGGTGGGATAAGGGTGGAAGAAAGATGGCGTCGCTATAAAATAGGGTATATTTATAAGGTGAGTTGGAGTGTTGGGGACAGGGGGAGGGGAAAAGAGATAATAGTGGGAGGGGGCAAAAACCACGAGACTAAGCTAAAGAGGACAGGCAAATGACATCTTGGATTTCATTTTCTACCTCATCTTTTCCTTCATGTTTTCACAATCTTTCTCATCTGATTTCTTTGTTCATATCTAAGATCCTGTGCATTTTTTACATTGCATTGGTCAGATTACACACTAAATATGGTGTACAATCCTGAAAGTCGTATAATTAAAATTACATCAGGATGGTAGTTGTACTTCAGAGAAAAATGACAGAAGGATGTATGGGATCCAGGGAAAGGAATAAAACAAGAGGTCAGAGGAGTGAATGCTCTTCTTGTGAAGAACACAGAAGATGTTGGTGGGGAAGGGTAGTAGCGGTACGCAGGATGAATTCAATGAGATGTTAAACATTATTCTGAAGACGAAGATGTGGGGGGAGGTAAGAAAGAGGCAGTGTAAGCAACCCTAGTCCATGATACAGAAGCGGATGGAAGGGAAAAGAGGAGGTAAAAGAAGAAAGGCTCTAAGAGGATGGAATTGGAAAAGAGAAAGAGCAAGAAGATGGTGATGAAGGCACTAAGTAAAGTTGAGGTAAACTTGACTGGAAGAATGAGTGAGAGGGATAAAGGGATACCTTGATCATATACTTTTCTCAAATACTTTACTCTGTACAGCTGAACATTTTAATATAGATACACTACTAGTAAATATACTACAAAGACAAACAACTGCATAATAAGTGGGTTTAGTTCATAAAGAAACAATGGCAAACTGACATACAGCAATGAAACAATGATTGGAAGTCAACAACAATTTTTGAAGTGCTGTTCACAGAAAAAGTTAGTTTCCAGGACTAACTGGCTAAACATAATATCTGATTATTAATATGGGTTCATGGGTGTTAACAATAGAATGCAGTGATATTTAAAACTATTGAATATTATTAGTTTAAGCAATCAAAACTACTATAAATTTCAACACGAGCAGGAATTAAATAAGATACAAGTTTAGTAAGTATGTACACGCTTATTTAAACTAATTGATCTGAAACCTACTTAGGAGCAAAATAATTTAAAAAGTACTGACAGCTTAATTTGACAGATGTATGGTTTGAATCTGCTGTTTTTACAAGTGAGAGTGAGGACAGTACAAATGGTGTCATCAAAAACTGAAAATAAGTATAAGGACCAGCAAAGCAAACCATGGATCAAGATTAGCTTCTGAAGTGAAGAATAACTACAAGTCCTTCTTTTGTTATTTTGGAAAATAAAGAAATATCACTCAACATTTTTCTGAAATTTTCTTCAATGAGACCCCTCCATTCCAATCCCACTGATATTGCAAATAAGTTCTTTGTTAACTTCACCACAAAATGCAAATTCAGAAACAACACATCCCAGAATCACTTTCACATCCACAACATTCACTAAGGAATATGCTCATATGATGTTATCTAAAACCACAAGTACTTTCCCACTGATCTTGACAACATACCAAAGTGCTTAATAAACATTGAGCATCAGGTGGGCTCTTGCTGAAGCTGTTCTTAAACTGTTCAATCTAAGCATCACCACAGGCTTTGCTCTTGAATCCTGATTTACTGCTGTGGCGATATCCTTCCAAAAGGATGGCCTAATCACAGAGCCTGGGAATTCCTGACCAATTAGACTTATAAATCTAATCAGTAAAGCTACCATAACCATAACCTATACCATTAATAATGATATCCAGACTCTCATTAGGCTTGAACCCTGACAATCTGGCTTTGTCAAGAAAAGATCATACTTGTTAAACCTTATTAAGTTTTTAGAGATGGACATAAGCTGTATATAACTGTCATGCCTTTCTTACAGCACATGTCAGTATGGTTAAATCATTCATTCCTCATTCTGGATTTGTGGGGAAACTTATCATTCTTAAACATAAATCCTTATGTGGTGAGATAGTTGACCAGTGGGCTGAAGGACATAGCCTGCAAAGTTTGTGTGGCGGATGCTTCTTCAAATTGAACTAAGGTGACGGGTGGTGTTCCTCAGACATTTGTACAATGTTCTCCTTTTTGCCATCAACTTCTTTGATCTCAAAAATGATAGCCAAGATATCTGGTTAACCATATATACAGAAGAATGGAAACTGGATGTAATTGTCAAAATCTCCTCAGATATCTCCACCCAACAGAAAGAGCTTACCTAACTTAATACCTGGTGTATGGGGAATGAGCTTAAACTGGTATAAAGCATTGTATTGTCTCCTTGGGAAAACAGAAATGGCCTACATCGTATGGTATAGATAATACACTCTTGTTAAAGGAAAGGGTAGTCAGGGACATGAATAATTGGGTTGATAGTTCCCTCTCCTTTGATCATCACTGTAGTCAGGAAATGCTTCCACGTAGCTAAACTATTAACCATAGGAATTACATCTAAATTGAAAGATGTTATCTTTCTGTTATATTCAACGCTGAGCAGATCCATTACACAGTACAATGCTCACTTTGGTGCATTCATCTCTAGATATGCCAACAAACATGAAAAGCCTAGAGTTTCCTAATTAAAAGAAAGATCTCTTTTCTTAAAAAAAGCACAGTTACTAGAAAATACTAGGTGATGTGTGACTTGCTTACTGCTTCATTAGAGACCTGGTGGTCCTTAAACTTCTGTATCTCAGCAAGACAAGGAGATCAGATAACACTAGAACTGGAGAACTGAACCTTCAACAAAAGATAAGCAGAATATGATGGAGAGATAGATTCATCAGCCAGTGGTTTACCTTCATATGTGCGTTCTGCACACAGGCGAATGACTGAAGTTCAAAAGGATGTTTGCAAAGTTCTGAAACATCGAACGGAAAAAGATTCGAATGTGCAATGAGCGAATGCACAGTGACATTCGCTCATTGCAGAATCAGCATTTTGGGTGAGATTGCACTATAGTGGGAATCAGAAAATGGGCCCTTTCCTCACTGTAATGTGATCTTGGAGTTAGTATATTAAAGTACGGGGAGGGGCGCAGCAGAAAAATCTGCTTTTCAATTTGCTGATTTTCGAACATTGGAAACTGCTGCGGTTTTGTGTTTCGTGCTTTGGATTCGCTCATATAAGCAAACGCACTTGTGATTTTCGGTTATGTAAAGGTAAACCTCAGCTAGCGCCTCCTCTTTCTTGGGAATAAACTTTTCCTGAAAGTTTAAACATTGCAATTCCATATTGTCCTTTAATCATAACCTAGATTACTTGATGGGTGCTCTTGAATTGACTTGGGAATTACTGGCCTCTCCATCTTTAAAACAGCAGGCAAATCCTGAAGCCATGAATATCCTATGAATCATTCATATATATATGGGTATATGTTACTTCGTCAAACAAGCAAAACATTGCACCTAACCTAATTAAACACAAATGTTTGACAAACACAGTTATCAAAAAAAGTCTTAAACAGTTTTTTTGGATTGGTGATATGCTCCTCACTACCTCTGCTGATTATACATACCAACTCCAAGATTCAGCTAGAGTGGGTAAGAGTTAATTTTATGATCCATGCTGTAGCACAATCTCAGCCAGTAAACCACGAAAAAGCAGCCACACCAGACCGGAATCACCAAGGCAAGGAGCAAACTCACAATAAGGTACTGACCACGATGATTAATCTCAGCCAGGCAAAAAAAACAGTATGTGCCATCTGCTGATTTTAAATCACACATACCGTCTTTTTTCATGATTGATAAATGAAACTTTCAACCAAAGGTAAATATTACATACACACACACACACACACACAAACACACACACACACACACACACACACACACACACACCTCTCTCTCTCTCTCTCTCTATATATATATATATATATATATATATATATATATATATATATATATATAAATCAGGATACAGTTGTTGTGGTGTATTGGATTTCTGCCTCTGAGCTTTTGAATCAAAGACTTAATAATTCAGATATACTACCACCAAAACTGAATTCAGCAAATTCAAAAGACGACATATGGAAGAAGTTTTTCGCATAGAAAAAAAGGATAATTTTATTCACAAGCACTTTTACTCTAAGTGTAAGGATTCATCAGTCAATTTTGTACATTCAAAAGGTAATGTATACATACTGTCATTTCAGAATACCATAGGATCATAGGAAGTTACTAGGCTACTGGCCATGAGGTCTTTCCTAGCCAAAGTTCTGGGCCCATGTTTCCAAGGTTAGCAGCTGTCCTCCCTGTTAAGGAGGGGCATAGGTGGTACCCCAGGAGTATATTTTCTATTATCCATCCAGGCATCCAGGTTACATTTGAACAGGGCCAGAGAAGTACGCTGCTTAACATGGAGAAGGAGTCTATTCCACTAATGGGGGATTCAGTGGGACACATATCTGTCTCGCCAGTAGGTCCTATTAATGTCACAGGCTAGGTTTAGGTCCCAAGTGCATGTGACATGTGTGGTATTTGATTTGCGGATATGCAGCATTTCCAGTAGGGCGGGGTTTGAGATGGCTTTAAATGCCAGACAGAGGTCCCCTCTGAGCAGTCTATATGAGACCGAGTAAGGTGAAAGGGACTTAAGCCTATCCTTGTAGGATAGGTGTTTGAGACCCTGAATTCTTCTAGTCATTAACCCCTGTGGTCCCTCCAGCTGCCGCAAGTGCCTAGTGAGGTACATACCAAAGGGGGCATTGTACTCGATTATAGGCCTGATTAAGGAAGTGTACAGAGAGGTTATAAATTATTTTTTTCTGGATGCTATGTCTTTGTTTATGAGATGCGCCATGTAATATGTCCTACGTACTACTGAGGCTAAGTGTTGATCAAATGCTAGATTGCTGTCTACCAAAGTGCCCAGATCCCTTACTACTGATTGTGTGCTAAGGACATTGTTGTTGATATGGTACTTTGTGGGTACATCATTTTTTCCAAAGTGGATAACTATACACTTTTTGGCATTGAGTTTGAGGCTGTGTCTTATGCACCAGTCCTTTTTCTGCGTACATCCCTCCTGGAGAATGTTAACATCATTTGGGGAGTCAGTGACCACCCCCAGTTTGCAGTCATCCACAGACTTGGTCAACCATAGATCTTTTGTCTTTGCCTGCACATGAGAAATATATATTCCAAAGAGTAGGGGCCCTAAGATCAAACCCTGAGGGACCCCACTAGTTACGGGTTTACTATTTGAAGTGGAGTCCCCTATTTTGACTGTATTGGTTCTGTCAGTGAGCCAAATGGCAATCTACCTAGTAACGTAAGGGTTGATGCCCAGCTGAGTGAGCTTAACTACTATACCCGAGTGGGGTATGGTGACCAAGTCAAGGTATTCAGTGTGCACCTCTTTTCCCTCGTCCAAGTCCTTGGTGACTGTTTGAAAAAAATCCACCAGGTTCAACAGACATAATCTGCCTTGGCAGACCCATACTGAGTGGGGTCAAGTGCTTGGAGGCTAATGATGTCCTGGTTTATGAGATCCATGATTATGTGTTTCATGGCCTTACATATCAGGCTCGTAAGGCTAATGGGCCAGTAGTTACTTACGTCAGTGTTATCACCTCCTTTGGGCAATGGAATGACAGTAGCTGTCCTCCACTCAGCGGGTACATATCCAGTGATTAAGCTGTGGTTAAAAAGGGTGCCTAAAGGTGCTGCCAGTTCCTGCTTGAGACTATGTAAGATGCAGCCTGGAATAATGTCAGGTCTCATGGAGGCGTGCTTTTTGCCTTTGAGAGGCCATTCAAGATCTGTTTGTTAGAGATAAATGGTGGGGAGCAGGTGTTGAGGAGATCTTGATTAACTTTGGGGGTCAGGGGGACAAAGTTTTCATTGAACGTGTCGGAAAACAGGTTAGCTATGTCATTGGTATTGGTGTGCGTAATGCCATTGACCACAAGTTCAGTACAGGAATTTTGCTTGTTCTTTAGGTTACATACATAGCTAAAGAAAACCTTATGATTGTTTTTTGATAAGGAGGCTAGTTTGGACTCAAAGTTTGCTTTGGAGGATCTCATGAGAGCCCTTAGTTTTTTGTTTAGGTTCAGAAGTGTCTGCTTTCAGTTTGGCACTCACCCCTTCCTGCTCTTAGTCAGTAGCTTCTTTCTTCTATTATAAAGTCTGTTTACGGCAGAAGTCCACCACACTGGTTTGCTTCTCCCTGATAGGGATACTTTGGTTCTCTCTGGTACAGCTGAGTCTATGCAGCTATAGAGATTCTTGTAAAGAACTCTGGTGTAAGTCTCTGCATAGGTGTCCATTCCCTCTGTTTCCTCTGGTGGGGGTTAGCTACAAAGTTGTTTATGTCTGCCCGTAGTTGGCTATAGTCAGCTTTGGAGAAGTTTTTTCTGCCTGATCTCGGCCAAAGTGGTGGTGGTGTTATACTAAGAGTGAAGGTGACTGCCTGGTGATTAGCTATCACCAGGGAGACTGAGACTGTAGGGGTACTACAGTGGCTGGCCATGTTTGTCAGAACCAGGTCTAATATATTTTCTCCCCTTGTAGGGGTATTAACCAGCTGGTCCAGACCATTAGAGTTGACGAAGTCGAGAAATCTCTAAGCACATGGGTCCTGGCTAGAGTAGTTTCTCCAGTCAATGGTTGGATAATTGAAGTCTCCTAGGATCAGAGGCTGAGGTAGCACTTTTATATATTCATGTAGGTCAAGGTAGTTGGAGTGGTTTTCTTGATTCATGGATGGGGGCCTATAGCTAGCTATGACTTGGATAGATGTCTTGTCTACAGTTAGCTGCACCTGGAGTGTCTTCTGTTCATCATTCTGCTTGCTCAGCCTAGAGGGGTATTTATTTTTAATAAACACAGAGATCCCACTGCTTTTAGTTTTGTAACCCTCAGGATGGAGTCTGAATGCGTGGAAGGATGTGTAGCCTGGTATGAAGGGGGTGCTCTCAGCCAATTTGAACATGGTCTCTGTGATGGCACATATGTCAGTATCTTCCAGAGTTAGGAATGCTTCCAGAGAGTGGAGTTTCATAGTAAGGCTCCTAGTGTTTAGCAGCATAACCTTTAGTTCTAATTTTGATGTATTTTTTTACACTGAGAGTTTTATTCCAATCTTGAATGTTGATGGAGGTGAACAGAGCTAAACAAAGTAAACAACTGGCTAGGGAATTAAGTTATAATTAGCAAATGTATTTGGATTGACTGATAGATGGTGTGAGTATATTTGGAGGAAAAGAGGAGGAAAAATACCGTCAGTGTGGGGCTAGGGTGAGGAAAATGATTGGCTGGTGATTGCTAGTATTTATCCACATAGATTGGTAGAAAGACATGAATGTTGATTGTTTTGTGGAAGTGTATGGGAGAATGGAGATTGGATGACAGTAAGATGGCAAACAATTTGCAGAGATATTGGCCTTATCTAAGTATTACATCCCTTTTTGGAGATACCTATTATGGAATTCAATGCAAGAATTCAAGATTAATGCAAAGACATAAGAATGAAGATAGAAATACAAAACACTATATATATACACACACACACACACACGCACATATATATATATATATATATATATATATATATATGTGTGTGTGTGTGTGTGTGTGTGTGTGTGTGTGTGTGTGTGCGTGCACGTGCACACGTGTATCTACATATCTATCTCTCTCTCTCTCTATATATATATATATATATATATATATATATATATAGATATGCACACATACACACACACACACACACACACACACACACACACACACACACACACACACACACACACACACACACAGAGGTTTGCTTGCTTGAACACAGTTCTAACACATGTACTTTTCTCCTGACATTAGTAAATTCCAGACATTAAACAAAGTGCCCTGATTAACTCAAATAGGTGAACCTAACAAGAGACTAAACCTCTAAGTGCAAGCCCACCACTAAGAAGCACGTAGTATCAGTCAAACAGCAAGAGATAAATTAATTTCCAGCTGAAGGTATATCAACAGAATTCATCTGTCTACAAGCATGCTACTGTTAAAGCTATAGTGACATGCTGAATGTTACTAACATCACACATTGGCTAGAATGGAGCTCTATTAGAGTCCAATAGGAAGCTAGTTAGCAAGTCTGCAGTGATTTCATCATAAGTGACTTCATCAGATCTAGTATACATATACAAAAAATTCAAAGTAAATAAGGTGCCAAAAGGCAGGAATACAAACTAACCTTCAAGCTTATAATTAAATGATAAGTAAGAATGAAATTATTCTCTTTCAAATAGTAAATGCAACTAAAAAAGCAGAAACAAGCTGACAGTGCAGAGTTTATATATGTGGTCATACTTGGTGACAACTGCTATGCTTTGTTTTATATGCGTTTCTGTGTGTCCTTGTACTGGCATATTATCATTATTTGTATTCTGCGTGTTTTCAGTATTTTAAGTTTCAGGATTTTGAAGTTTCAGGATTTTGGTCTTCAGTCTTATGAATTTCAGGATTGTGATATTTCTGTCTTCTGAAGGGGAACCATATATATATATATATATATATATATATATATATATATATATATGAATAGATATAGCTCGAGATACTGAAATCTCAAATTTCAGTATCTTGAGACCAGAAGAGGCAAAGTGCAGTTGCCTGAAACTGCATATTGTCAGATGTTTGCCAAATCGATAGTAGGTGTGGTGTGTGCTTTTTTCTGGTATGCTGTCACTTTAAGGTAAGTGGTGTTTGGGTAGGAAAGATGGCAGCTAATGTGTGTTTATGTTCGGAAGTTTAGGTAAGTTTGCAATTTTTGAGGTTTTGTGTGGGAATGTGGTTTGGTGTAAAGTTTTGAGAAGTTTTAGAAGTTGGCTAGAGTAGGTAGGTGTGTGTATGTGTAAGTGTTGAAAGCAGTGTGTTGTTTCTTTGTGTGGTGTGTGTGTTTTTCATGAGATAGGTATAGTAGTGTGCAACGGGAGAATAGGATGAGTTTTGTAAAAAGAAGATATCTAGAGGCCGAGGAATACAAAACTCTTTATTAAAACAAAAAATGGTAAGCACTTTCATGGTCATCCGCTTCTTCAGACCATACTACAAAAAAGGATAGAAGCCTTAAATACAGTACCAATCACAGATAAAACCAATTAAATAATTAATGCAGTAAGCTTTTCTTCTAAAGAAACAGCACTGTTTAAACCAGGGGCATGTTAGCACTAAAGTCAATAATCCGTGTTAGTTCTGCATTCAGTGTTGTTTGTCAAATCACCCTCCCTTGCATCTGCATAAACAGTTTGTTAAACCAAATACTTAAAACAATGTGAATCACCTTCTTCTTGTACATGTTTAGCTAATGCATTAGTCAATTTTAAATTACGAATGTCATTTAAATGTTCCATCAGCCTTTCTTTTAAAGTTCTGTTACTCTTTTCAATATAGAAACAATCACAGGAGCAGCATCTTGCCAGGGAAACAATATTCTTAGTCAGACAATCAGCATAAAAAGAAAATTCCAGTTGACACAATGTTCTGGGGTGCATTATAACACTTGAAGAGCATACACATTTGCAGATTCTACAGGATTTACATGCAAATGTGTCCTTACGTTCTGAAACAGGAAAAGGGACCTGTGTTTGTTTATAACAATCTGTGTTCCAAGGACTTGCGAGTTTTGAAAGTGAAGTGAGGTTGTGTGCCCACTGCCTTACACACCTCTGGGTCTGTCAGTAGGCTGGGCCAATTTCTTTTCACAATGTCACATATCCTACTTACATCACTAGAGTAGGTGAAGGTAACTCTGCTAGTATTCTCCAATCGATTTTCTTGACCTTTAGTTAACTGTTCAAGCCTTCCTGAAAAATAAGATCATGTGTTAAAGAAGTCGCTACTCTTTGTATATGCTATAACCCTCTCTATATCGCCTATCCTATAGCCTCTGTCCAACAAATCATGTTAGCTGTTCTTAGGAAGGGTTGTGGGCTGGAAAACAATAAGATAACAGAGAATACAGGCCTTTATATAACTTCTGTCCTATGCATTCCTAGTGGGGGAGGAGGGTAGGGACTAATTGCAGGAGGAGTCCTGTGGGAGTAGTTGACAGGTCTCTCAACCAGATTCTGGAAGATGGGCAATTCAAACAAAAACAAACAATCAATTGACTCAAACTGTAGGTAAGTGATATGGAGAGAGTACCAAGAGAACAGATGAACTGCAGTTAAGTGAATGGCAGTACAGTTCAAGGGGGGAACTAAACTAGCACAAGTGCATTTCTGATAATTGTCTGTGCATTTTTTGATATTGTCTGTGCATTTTTGATAATTGTCTGTTTACAGTTAAAAGCATTCTCTAGAGTCTGCTCCTTGATCTCTTTAAAACTTTCATTTAGTGGCTACAGCTAGGAACTGTAATTTTTCCCAAACACCCTTCCTAGTGTTGTGTGTTCTTATACTTGTTGGCTTTGCAGTTGCCTGCCCATACTGTATATTTGATCTGTGACACTCCTCCCAGTGTAGTGTCATTAGTTCACTCAAATAGAGAACATTTGTGAAGGCCAATCCACTCAGATTCTTAACGTTGAATTAACTTCTGTTCCAGCTTTCCCCATTTCCACTTTTACTGGAAAAAAAAATTCTAAGCTTGCTTCCCCCCTTTCCTGTGGCAGGTCTTGTCCAGATATGGATTTGCTGTGTCCAGGACTGTTTGTGAGCTTCTAAGCCCCCCCCCCCCACTTAACTGGGGTTAAACTATTCCTGGCATCATAAAGTCTGTTCTTCAAAATTTCCCTTGCAACTAGCTAGCTTTGTAGTTTTGGCACTCAAATCTGTTTCTTTGAGCTTGGCACTTGTTCAGAATTCATTGTAAGCACTAAAGGTACAAATTACTACAGCTCTCAACTTTCTTCACTTGTCTAGAGGAAAACAGTTTTTAGTACTTAATAAATAAGCACCTATTCAGGCATGTCTAAAGGTCAGCTCCCGGTGTTTTCTCCTGTCTATCTGATGAATCTGGGCATCTTGGGACAATGCAGCAATTGCCTCATGTACACAGACAACCCTGTCCTCCTACCACCCAACACTATGACCTGTGAGAGATGCACTTATATAGCCAAACTGGAAGCAAAGCTCTCTTCGACAAAGAATGGCCTAGACAATCAAGAGGAGAGGGTAAACACTTGCACCGCACCACACTCATCACATAGTCACTCAAAACCTACACCACCAAAACACACACACAGAAGCACAAAACACAAACCTACATTCACGGAGGCTCTCAGTACAAATCTGCCCAAACAACAAAGACCTACAAAGCAGAAATGCAAGCAACCTCCACCCCCCAACACAACCCAAATGACACATAGCCCACATACTCAGTGTGCCACTCAACAATAGCCCATAAGGCATAACATACTCAACACTCTAGTCATAGTTGACTCTATAGTCAGGTACACTGATGTTCCACTCACCGGGCTAAACTAGGAAAAAGTTACTGTCAGCTGCCTGTCAGGTGCCAGGATCCACCACATAACGCACGCACTCAGGTCACTCCACAAAAAGTACAAATATGACTCTGTCATTGACCATGTTGGTGTGAATGACCTGAGATGTACCTCCCTGGACTACATGAAAAGAGACATGGAGGAGCTCTCCGATCTTGCAGCCCATGCAGGTATGACCCTAGCTCTGAGTAGCATCCTGCCATCACCCAGAATGATACCACAGTACAAGGACAAAATGATTCACTTTAACAATTGGCTAAGCTTTTGGTATCATTCTAAGGGAATCCAGTATCTGTCTGCCTGGGATGACATGATAGACAGACAACGCTGCTTTGCCAGAGATGGCCTGCACTTCTCGCCCTTGGGATTCCAGATACTGGCAAAGGCTCTTGCCAACCCTATAATGCCTTTTTTAGGCAAGGTTCAAATGACAAATTCACCACCGTAACAGGTACAAGCAAGCAAAATCTGAGGTTAATGCTATTCAATGCTAGAAGTCTAAACCTCAAAATGCACTCACTCGAGGCACTCCTTAAAATGCAGAACATCGACATCTGTGCAGTGACAGAGACCTGGTTCAAAGCTCCAGAGAGCATCACTGCTTTACCAGGCTATAATTCATACCACACCTTTCGGCCACCAAACCCGGACCAAAACACTAAAGGTGAAGGCGTGTCCATATCCATTAAGGATATCCACACCTCCAAGCTAGTTGCTCAGCATAATGCATCCGAGATTATCCAAGTTCAACTAACTCTGGGCAAAACCACAATCCAGATTATAGCTTGCTACAGACCCCCCACCATGATCCAGGATTCCTACTCCTCTTTTCTTGATACACTGGAAAATATTATGGTACAACCCAACACTCTAATAATGGGTGATTTCAACTACCCTACCATTAACTGGGAAAACTACTCATGTACCAACTCTTTTGCTCAACGTTTTCTGGAAATCATCAATTCCAATGCCTTGGATCAACTTATCCAAACCCCCACCAGGGGCAGCAATATCCTAGACCTGGTCATCACCAACATGGTTGACCGGTGTTCCACACCAGAGGTCAGCTCCGACCACAAGCTAATCACCCTAGACATCCACATCCCGCTCCCACCCCCCATTAGGAAAACAACTGTGAACAATTTCTCCAAAGCCAACTTCATGCTACTTAAGACAGAACTGGCAAACTTCACGACACCCATGCAGATGGACAATAGAAGTACGACTGCTGAATCCTACACAAATGCACTTTATAAGCACTTACACAAGTGCATGGATCATGCTATCCCTAACAGAACCAAGATGCTATCCTCCAAAAAAAAGAAGTCAAACTGGTGGTCTTCTGCCATAAACAAACTCTACAACAGAAGAAAGAAACTGTTGCAAAAAAAGAGTAAAATCCCACGATTGGTGGAACTCCCTGGTCAGCCTCAGTAAGAAGCTGAGATCCCTCATAAAATCCTCCAAAGCTAGTTATGAAAACAAAATTGCCACTGATTCTAAAGGCAACCACAAAGCATTCTATAGCTATATCAAGAATCTCAATGGCAACACTCAGATCTGCTCTGAGTTACAGCACAATGACACTAAATACACAGAACCAACTGATATTGCCAACATCCTGGCAGATAGGTTCAGTGCTAACTTTACCCCCATCTCACCCCCTAAAGGGCCCATCTTTATACTGGAAGAATGCAATGTTCCTGTAATTACAGCTGCACAGGAAAAAACCTCACTCTCCAAAGCCAAGAACACAGCATCCATGGGACCTGACAACATCCCAGGCTGCCTTCTACATGAACTACAGAATGAACTGGCACCCCACCTAAGTACCATGTTCAGTCATAACCTCACCTCAGGCTTTGTGCCCATTGAATGGCGCACCGCGACAGTTATCCCACTCCACAAAGGGGGGGCCAAAACAGACCCCAAGAACTGCCACCCCATTAGCCTGACGAGCCTGGTCTGCAAGGCCATGGAACGTATCATCATGGAACTCATAAACAAAGACATTGGAGATCTCCAAACACTGGACCCCACACAGTTTGGATTTGTAAAAGGCAGATCATGTCTCCTAAACCTGATAGACTTCTTTGAAGCAGTCACCAAAGCCACAAATGAGGGTAAGGTGGTTCACACAGCCTATCTAGATCTTGCCAAGGCATTCAACACAATCCCCCACTCTGGAATTATAGATAAACTCACTAAACTAGGTATAAATCCCTATGTCACAAGATGGGTTGCCAACTGGCTTACTGACAGAACCCACACTGTGAAAGTAGCAGACTCCAAATCAGACTTCAGACCAGTGACAAGTGTAGTACCACAGGGTTCAGTCCTGGGTCCTCTCCTGTTTGGTATCTACTTCTCTTAAGTACAAGCTAACACAGAAGGTCGTTGGCAAACTAAATTCGCAGATGACTGCAAACTAGGAGCCATAATTGAAACTCCTAATGATGTGGACATCCTACAAAAGGGCCTCACTGAGACAGATGCCTGGTGTCAATGACATGGTCTCAAGCTCAATGCCAAAAAATGCATTGTCATCCCCTTTGGTAAAAACTCTGTACCCATGAACTACCACATAGGCGGTAGTCTACTTAACACCAAAAGTGTGATGGGACCTTGGGACACAGGTGGACAGTAGTCTCTCCTTTGATAATCACATCGCCACAGTGGTCAGGAAATCCTTCTACGTGGCACACCTCATCACAAAAGGTTTCTCATCCAGAAAAAAAGAGGTCATTGTTCCCCTCTACTCATCACTCATTAGACCCGTTATAGAGTACAATGCCCTTTTGGTATGTACCTCAGAAGACATCTACAACAACTGGAAAGGCTACAAAATTACCTCACAAAGAGGATTACTGGCCTCAAACAGATGCCTTATGCAGACCGTCTCAAAAAACTCCAGCTTTACTCCATCCCATATCGCCTACTCAGAGGTGATCTCTGCCTAACATACAAAGCTATGTCAAGCTGTTGGATATGCTCCACTTAAAGAAATCCCAATCCCTCCGAGCTACATGCTCTAGGGACCTAAACCTTGTCACCACAATAAACAGAACATGCTGGTGGGATAGATTTCTGTCCCAGAGACTTCCCATACTCTGGAACAGACTACCTATCTATGTCAAACAGAGCTCCTCATTAGCACTCTTCAAGAAAAATCTTGATGATTGGATGGGTAATAGGAAATTCACCCCGGGGATCACTTCTGTGGTTCTGCTTGACAGGGGCACAGGAAAATTATTTTCTTGGGTGGTGAAAGCCAGGGTTCCTTTTTGGCTAGGCTTGTATAGGCCCTAGGGCCAATAGCCTAGTACCTACCTATGAACCTAATTAATTATTTCTGATGTTACTAATTCTGGGGTAGTGCAGTTTAGTTTTGAAGTGGATAGCTATTGACTTACAAAAGTAATCTAATATTGACTGGTCACAGATGAAACTGGGGAAAAAGCACAGTTGGATGTAAAAGCCATAGATAAAAATTTAAATCAGAGAGAGGTACAGAACCCAGCAGTGTGTCATCAACTAGAGTCTGAAATGGGGTCTTACAGGATTGTAGTTAGGAAAACTGGGCTAGCTCGACAGGCCTCTGCAAGTGTGCATGCTTTAAACAAAAAAAACCCTCAGTATATAAAGGCTTTAACATTGTCTTTATGTTGAAAGTTAAGACATACATTATGTTGAAAGTTAAGACATACATTGCGTTTAATTTGAAGAAAAGCCATGCTTGCAGAGAGGCCTTTGTAATATTTTCACTGGAATTGCACTTCAGCAATAGCACTTATTCAAGTTTGGAGGGTGGGGGGGGGGTGCACCTGCAGCCCAAGATGTTTAAACAGATTGTGTTTAATTTGAAGAAAAGCCATGCTTGCAGAGAAGCCTTTGTAATATTTTCACTGGAATTGCACTTCAGCAATAGTAGTTATTCAAGTGCTTTATCTAGTGCTTCCTCTAAGTCCTTATGCTCTGTGTGTAACCTCATACATCTCATTACTTGATTCTTAATTAAATTGCGCTGCACATGCCTTGGATGCATACTAGTATTATGTAGTAGATTGTTTTCCTGCATGGCTTCTTGTATGCACTAGTGGATAAATGGCCCAAGTTCACTCTTACTAATGGTAGTATCTAAATAATCTATGCTAGTGTATCAGCAATGCATAGTAAATCTAAGAAAGGATGTTGTACTTTTCTAAGTAGTTCTTAAACTCAGAAAACAGCTCACTCAGACCGTACCACACAAAAAAGAAGTCATCTACAAAATGTTTGTAGAACTTAACATAAGATTTGAAATGGTCATTAACAAGCACTGATTGTTTCTCCTAGTGTACCAGCACTATGTTGGCATGATTGTTGGCACATGCTGTCCCCATTGCTACTCCTAACTTTTGTAGGAAGTAATCTGTCTTGAACATGAATACATTGTTCTCCAAAATCAATTTAAGGAGAGTACATAACATCTGTATCTTAGATTTAGGAACTGTTCCATGACTAAGAATGACCTGACTCTATCTACCCCTTTTTCATTGGGGATAACGGTAAATAGTGAGTTAACATCCATGGTAACAAATAAGACTTCATGTCAAACAAACTGCCCATTCCTATCAAGCAAAGCTCCTCATTGGCCCTATTTAAGAAAAATCTTGACGACTGGATGGGAAATAGAAAATTCAACCCGGGGATCACTTCTGCGGCACTGCTCGACAGGGGCACAGGAAAATAATTTTCTTGGGTGGTGAAAGCCAGAGAACCTTTTTGGCTAGGCTTATATAGGCCCCAAGGCTGATAGCCTAGTACCTACCTATGAACCTATGTACATTATGATAACTAGTCGACCAAATATACAGAAAAGTGTTGAGTAACTCTTAATACTATATCAGTTTTCTCTATGAAGGGGCGCAGCTGTTTCTCAATATAAATGGAAATCGGCTCAGTCAGCCATCCCCTACTCAACACAATTGGCCAGAGGGGTGGGTCATTTACATCCTTGTGTACTTTGTGTAAACCATAAATGGTAAGTATAGTAGGATGTTCAACAGTGAAATAGGTATACAACTCATAGTTGATCTGATGTGTCATAAGAAGGTCATATAAAAAGAAATTCAGCCTCTTCTCAATACCCATAATTTGAAATTTCTGCAGTTTTGCATAGACCTGTATGTCATCTAACATACTTCTCATCTTATCAAAGTATTGTGATTTATCCAGGATCACCATCCCTCCTCCTTTGTCTGCAGATCGAACGACCCAGCTTTGTGTCCTGAACAATTGATTCAGAGCTTCTGTTTTCTCATTAGTTAAATTAAAGAATATACCTTTATTATGCTGTTTGCTCTTATCTAAAGACCTTAGGTCATTCTCACAAACATCAATAAATGCTTCTAGGGCTGGTCTATTCTCAGGTGTAAACAAGCTTGATTTTTAAAAACATTAAAAGTTTCATTCTTAAGTAGAATCATAATATTACACATAACATTTCTTGCAGACATTCTAAGTTCTAAAATAGTATCTATTAAAATGCTTCTGCTTGCAGGAACAAAGGAAAGACCTTTGTTCAATATGCTAAATTGTTCATCAGTCAACTGAAAGCTAGACAGGTTAAAAATCGGTTCACCTGTTTGCGGCTGTGGGTAGCAAGTCCCTTCCAGTTGTCTTCTACAGCCGAGTTCGAATGCAGCCTTCTCCTGTGGCTCCATGAGCATCCTATCCACTTCTCTTGCCGAATTGGAAGAGCTTTGGCCAAAAAGGTGGGTGAGTTACAGTGGGTTTGTCTGTATTTTCGTGTTAGTGTGACCTAGGAGTTGGTATTTAGAAGTAGCGGGGGGGGGCAGTCCCCTGCATGGGGGGTGCAGGGGGGCTTGCTAATAGGTATGGCAGGGGTGTGTGTGTTGTTTTTTGTTATTTTAGTGTGTCTGTGTCACAAGAGGGTTAGGTATTGGTTTTGGATTATTTTCGATGTTATGGGTGTCGTTTTTTGGGATTTTTATGTTTTTGCAGTGTCTGTGTTTTGGTCTCAAGATACTGTAAAGTGAATATATATATATATATATATATATATATATATATATATATATATATATATATATATGCAGACACACACACACACACACACACACATTAATAAATATATATATGTATTAAGAAAAAGAGAGAAATACAGAGAGAGAGAGAGAGAGAGTGAGATAAGTGCAGAATGTTAGGTCAAAAGTTTATCTGGCCAATGTCTGTTTGGTTGTCTGCTTTTGGTCAGCTAAACAGATGGTCAACAGGTGTGTGAGACTGCACAATTCTCAGGGTTCAAGAAAATTCCCTTTTCCCTGATTTTGTGTGATCCTGGAGTTATATATATAAAACTAGCCTAGGGTGGGGGCACAGGGGAGCTTGCCCCCAGTAAAAAAATCATTGCTTTTACATTTTTTTATTTTAGTTTTTGCTTGCATCAAAGCCATTTCTTAATGTTTGCTTAGTACTGTATTTCCATTCACATGTTCAGCATACTGTGGATGCCATTTTACTTGTCGACAAACATGAATGCCAATGTAACATTAATCATGCGCACACACACACACACACACACACACACACACACACACACACACACACACACACAGACATACACGTCTTGCATACACACACACACACACACACACACACACACACACACATATATATATATATATATATATATATATATATATATATATATATATGTATATATATATGATTTACCTTTGAATAGTTGAAAGTCCGATAGTCAAAAGTACATTGTTTGAAAGTAAGTTTTCAAGATTTCAGATAGCTGAATATAAATGGATCAAATGTGTAATGAGCAAATGCACATTGACATTCGCTCATTGCAGATTCGGCAATGTGGGTGCGGAGTGCACTATTGTGGGGATTGTGAAGTGGACTGTAGTGTGACCTTGGAGTTAGAATAATAATGTGGGGGGGTAGTGCAGTGGGGCTTGCTCCCCTGCATTACGATCTATATCTGTAAGTTCAGTTTGAAAATCAGCGAATCTGGTTTTTGATTTGCTGATTTTCAAACATTGATGTGGTTCAGAATGACGGCTATCGTCATTCCGGTTTGTACAAAGGGCTGTTTGGATAGTTGATTTTCAACTATTCAAAGGTAAACCTATATACATATATTTGTGTGTGTGGGTGTGTTTACCCTCATCTGGGGGGGGGGTTGAAATTTCCCAAATGGGGGTAAAGCAGGAATTGCCTACAATATAAAGAAAATGTTCACATTGTTTTTACATGAAGACAATGCTTCAACCAGGTATGCCTATCCAATTCTGGTTCTTTCATGCTAGTACATGATATACCACTTAAACAAACCCTCAATGAAATGTTTTTAAATGGGCTGAGCAGTACTGTATTAGAAGCTGTGGCTTAGTGAAATATGGCCAAGTGTCTTATTATAAAATATCTCTAGTCTTACTAATAACTCACCATCTGGCTCTTTTAACATATTCCTCACCAATGTTGCCCCCATAAAAAGATTGTTGCAAAAAGGTAAAGCCCACTTTCCTTGTACCTAGCCTTTCCCCTTTTGAATGTCTTCAGATAGCCTCTAAAGTGATAGCCTGCCCAGTTGCAATATGAATCAACAGATCAATTACTGATCAATGCATTCTAAGCCTCTGGAAAATCATACATAATACCAATTCATAAAATTGGATGCCATAATGACCACACTGATTACAGACCATTTGCTATCCTATCACTACTATTCAAAATACTAAAAAAGAGTGTACAAAAGCAATTACTATTCCACCTCATCACAAATAACTTTCTGTCACCCACTTAATGTAGATTTTATCCATGAATTGATACAGAAACTGCCCTGTTATATTTTTGAACAATATCTGTCAAAGTAAAACAGGCCTTTTCACCACTACTATGCTCACTATGCTCCTATCTAAGGCTTTTGGCATAAAGTATCTCATCCATTTCTTCTCCAGTGACTGGCACAAATGGAGCTGGTACCAATACTATTCTAAAATCATACCCAAGCTGTATGATATTCACAAACATTCTCAGACTTTCTTTCCATCAGATTAGGTGTCCTACAGGATTTCATAATAGTACCAATTTTATTTTCCATCTTCATTAATAAAATGAACACCATCATTGTTAATGCCTCATTAATCAAATAAGTCGATGACTTCACAATAATCTGCTAAGCTAACTCACTAAACTAACTAGAACTCATCAGACGGTACAAGTTTTACATGACTGAAGAGTATTTTCTAAAATTTTATTACTAAACATCAAGAAAACAGAGCTTCTACTGTTTTGGCTCAGATAAAATCTCTTTTATGTCAAAGAGCAATATCGCAATTAATAGAACAAGTTTCTCCGTTCAAATTTCTGGGAGTAAATTTAATCACATACAATTCTTTAATAAACACATTGATTATGTTGCTTCAAAAACTAATAAAAAGTTAGGTATACTATACAAATATAAACCTTATCTAACCAAGACTAATCAGCAAAATGCAGTCAAAGCATTGCCTCACCCATCATCATTACTGTATCCCACTATTCAGACAACTAAAACTCAATTTCATAAACTAAAAATCACCTGTAACAGTTGCGAAATTCACAGCCAGTGTTCCAAAACCTAATTCATAACTGCACTGCTCTTCAGAATAGCAAATGGCTAGAACTGCATAACCAACATACACTGAATTCAGCTTAAAACCACACACAAAATAACCTATAGACAAACCTGCCCTCCTTAAATACTCAAAGATCCAAGCAGAACTTGTGCTCACAAACTCAGAACCACTTACAAGTAACCAAGTCAAAATAAATCTGTATGATTACTTACTCTCCATAGTGTCTGTGTTCCCAAACTGTATAACTCTATCTCACCTGACTTCAGAAATTAAGCAAATCCTAAAAAAAAATGTATCAGCACATTAAATACATACCTTGCAACACAAATGATCTTGTCAGTTCTCATACTAACTGTTCCTACCATCTTACTCCTTTTCTTTTTCTTTATCCCTTACATTTTACATATCCCATAAATAAACCTCTTTCACTTAAGTCCTCAACTGTACTCTGTTCTGCACTTCTCCTTCTGATCTCAGTTTCCTCTACAATTCTCTATGCAGACAACATGATTTGAATCCTTTATCTAACTCTTACTTTATTACACTACTTAATGTCTACCAACTACTTTTCATTTCATACCTGAATTATTCCAAATTCTTACAATTGTATTTTGTATAACTATTTTGCTTAAATGACCTGCAGATTTTCTTCCTGGGCCACTGCTGAAAATTATAAAAAATCCAACTCCGAGAGCACCAATACTTTATTGCAAAGCTTTCGGATGTAAATCCTTCGTCAGTGCTTAATACATTCTATTTCACTTTTTCAGTTTTTACAGAACTGAAATCATGTGAACATGGCCAGCTAATCACATAATTTAAATAAAAATTCAAGCAACTATCTAATTTTAAAGACATGCATTCCCTTAAAAAATATCCTTAAGAAATAATATGTTTAATTTCTTTCTTATAAATTATTCACATGTAAAACACATAAGCCACAAAGAGAACCACATAAAAAACATAAAATAACTACTAATACATTTAGAAACTATATATATAAAATATATATATATATATATATATATATATATATATATATATATATATATATATATATATATATATATTTATATGGCTTCACTTTATATTCTCGAAATACTGAAATATTGAAATTCAGTATGTCGAGGCGATAAAGTGGAAACCTGAAAAGAACGAAAATTCAGAAGTGCGAAATTCAAAATCTCGCATACTGGAGATTTTGAATTACCGCTTCTGGTGTACACAAATACACACCTTCCTCCCCACACACAAGCACAAGCTCTGTCCTACATAAAAGCAGGGGGGGCAAGCCCACCACACTCCCCCACTTAAATATTCTAACTCAGAGGTCGTACTACATACAAAAACACACAAAACACCACCAGACAAGCTACATTTTCCTCGCACACACACATCACAGTAACAAAACACACCAACACACACCACAGCCCCTACCCAAAACCCTTAACACATAAACACTTACCTGAATCCATAACCACATTGGAACACCAGAAGCACTAATTCAAAATCTCCAGTATGCGAAATTTTGAATTTTGCGCTTCTGAGTTTTCGTTGTTTTCAGGTTTCCACTTTATGGGCTCGAAATACTGAAATTCGATATTTCAGTATTTCAAGCTTCTAAAGTGAATCCATATATATATATATATATATATATATATATATATATGTATATATATATATATATATATATATATATATATATATATATATATATATATTATAATAATAATTAAAATTACATGAACTAATGTAACTGCATTTGTTTATTAACTAAAACCAGTTTAATGCTAACCATGTTGTTCAACCCAGGCTCTATATCTGCCTGCAGTCCTAAAATCCAACCATATTCTTTGTTCTGTAGTAAATTATTTGTATCACACCCTCTTATTTGTTTATGTACAGTTTCTATTACCCTGAATTTAAATGTGTGCTCAACACCCTTATCCATGATAGGCTTAGTCAACGCATTTTGTTGTACCTGTTTGTGTATATCTGATTTGTGCTCTATTATTCTTTCTTTTAATTTCCTGATACTTTTTCCCATATAAAATGATGGAGATTTTGAGCATGTTGCCAGATGTACCACATACACTGCATTAAATGTTGCTGTACATTTGAAAATATATTCTTTTTACTTGTAACTGGGTGGACAAAGGTATTATTAGCCTTTGTAAAAATATCTGTACAGCAGCTACAATTCAAGCATGGATGAGTGCCTATTTTATATATTGATTGAGCTTTCTCATGATGTTTGAAATCTTTATAGCATAATCTCATTTTCAAATTATTTAAATTCCTACATGAAGGATTTGATGTAATTCTTGAATAGCCATTAAGATCCCCCAGTTGTTTTCAATAATTTTTCTCACATCCCTAGTTTTAACATTATATGTTGTTAAATATCTAATTTTATCAGCACCTTCTTTGCTTGCTGTGCTGCAAGGGTGTTCACTCTTAAAAGTAGGTCTTGATAAACCTGTCCTGTCATTATATATCTCATGTACTAACTGATTGACCATATGCTCAGCATATCCTCTTTCAATAAACTCATTTGCCATTTCATCCAGCTATCGTGTACATTTATTATCCCTAGTATTTAACCTACTTGTTCTGACCAACTGTGCTTTCACTATTCCTTTGAAAATATGAGGTGGATGCATGCTCCCTTAATGAACATACTGATTGACATGCATTTCATTTTTGTAAACACTAGTTTCAATCACATTTCCCTCCTTTGCAAGTAATACATCCAAGAATGATATTTTAGTTGTTGAATATTGCATTTTGAATCTAAAAAACACTGTAGTACTTTCTAGATATTTTACATAATCATTTAACATTTGTTCATTACCATTTCATATTAAAAAGCAATCATCAACAAATCTCCAGTAAAACAGAACCCTGTTACTCATCATATTTTCCATACTAAAAATAACATTTTTCTTCCATTGATGCTAACCAAGTTTGCATAGGTGTTTGCCATAGGAGTACCCATGGCTAACCCTGCTATTTTTAAGTATGGCTGCTCATCAAATAGAAATACATTTTTTGTCAAGCTTATATAAATGGCAAATGCTTTTTATTTCCGGTGCTGAAAATGGACATTGCTCAAGCAGACTATCCTGGTCAACAAATGTAAAATAAAAATAAACAGATTTAATATATAAACAAGTTGTTATATGTCGGAGAAATGGAAGTCAAGAAATTCCCACTGACAGATGAGCAAAACAAAGATTATGGAGTAAACTTTATATACATTTTCAGACCATTTTAACTACCCAGTTATTTTTACTTTACCTGATCCATGTCCAAGAAAGTGTAGGAGTTTAGAATACTTAGTGCTGCCACAAAATTCTTTGACATACAGTGAGCTTTAGCTGCTCTAATTTAATGCAAGACAGAAGAAAAAATGTTGTAGCAAGATTTACTTGACACCTTTGAAAGCTGTAACACATTTTACACTGCCTCACAGTCAGTGGTCAGAAGTGAAGAGCATCTGATTCTGTAATACCTTTAAAAAGTGGTAATATACTTCATCCTGTCACACATAAAAATGAAGTGTCAGCCTGAAATGCTTTTTAAGCTTCCCTACTCTATTCTCTGACAGCCTCTGCTTAAATTCTGGCACAAGATTATAGCATAATAGCCTTGGATGGTGCTTAAACTTTGTTAAGCACCTTTCCAAAGTTTTTTTTTTTTTCCTGAATTGGAGCATAATCATTATTATGCATATACTACAGAAGAGATGAAAAATTAAAAAGAGGCAAAGGCATTAGAAAGGCCCTTAGATATTTTCAATCAGTTTATTGAAGCAGCACAGGAGATAATTCTTCAAAAGGAATGACCAATGATATTCCAGTATGATTTTGAGAAATTAAACAAATTCTTAATGAACAAAGTAACAGGAAAAGACCTTGAATGCAATTAATCATGTGTGTTTGCTGTTTGTTCAGCACACGATTCTAACTGCATAAACAAGAATATTATGATTCACAGGACAGACCACTAGGATCAAAATAATGGCTTTATGCAAAACTTCTGCAGCTATTCATGTACATTACTGTGTCATGACCATCTAACTGTTGATGACAAGCTAAGCTAAAGAAAGGCAGATATATAACATATTTAGTTTTATTATGAATGTATTAACCAGGCTGGAGCAGTGATCACATTTGTTCTATTTCAGTCTAAGCCTTGAAGTCAAGACTATAGATACATGGCATTGTATGCAGAGTAATGACAAAGCATAACATATGCATGCATAGGATGGATCATAGGAGCATAGAAAGTTACTAGGTTAATGGCCATAGGGTCCTTACAAGTGAGGCCAAGTTTTACCCTTATTTCCACAATCAGTCCTAATACCTGTGTCCAAGAGGGACACATGTGGAATCCATGGGGTGAATTTATGGTTAAAGCAACAAAAGATGAAACGAACTAAGGTGAATAAAACAAAATCCACGTCAGCAGAACCAGCAGCAAAGAGTCCAATATTAAGTGTTTTATTAACATCCACTTTTCGTTCAAGGTGAATTTATGGTTACCCATCCAATCGTCCAGACTGTGTTTGAAGAGGGCCAATTAGGTGCTGTGTTTGACATGAGGTGGAAGTCTGTTCCAAAGGTGTGGTAACCTCTGTGAGACAAATCTGTCCCTTCAGCAGGTTCTATTAATGTCACATAACAGGTTAAGGTCTTTAGAATAAGTAACCAGTGTATTATTGGACTTGTGGATGTGCAGCATTTCCAATAAAGGAGGTCAGTGATTGCCTTGTATACAAGGCAGAGATCACCTTTGCGTAGTCTGTATGAAATGGAATAAATTGAAAGTGATTTCAGAAGATCCACATAGGACAGATGCTGAAGATATTGAATTTTCCTTCTGAGGTACCTTTGTGGTTTCTCCATTTCCTGCAGATGCTTGGAAAGGTACATACCAAAAGGTGCATTGTATTCAATTATTGGCCTGATGAGGGAAGAGTACAGGGAGGTTATAACTTCTTTTTTTTTCTGGAGGCAAAGTCCTTACTTATGAGATGAGCAATATAAAATGTCCTTCTTACCACTGTGGAGACATGGTGATCAAAGGTAAGATTGCTGTCAACCTGTGTGGCCAGGTGTCTCATCACTGAGTGACTACTTGCCGTGTTGCTATTAATGTGGTAGATCACATGAACATTGCTCTTACCAAAAGGGGTGATAATACATTTTTTTGCATTGATTTTAAGGCCATCACTTTGGCACCAATTATTTGTTTGTGTAAGACCCTCTTGTAGGATGTTGACATCATTTGGATATTCTATAAATGCTCCCAGTTTGCAGTAATCAGCAAACTTTGTCAACCACAGATCCTTAGTTTTTGCTTGTACTTCTGAGAAATTTATTCCAAAAAGTAGAGGTCCCAGGATTTCCCTGCGGAAAACCACTGGTTGCAGGTCTGCTGTTGGAGGTGGATTCCTCTATTTTGACTGTATGTTTTCTATCAGTGAGACAGTTAGTGAGGCATCCAAAGATATAAGGGTTGATATCTAGCTGGGCAAGTTTGTCAATGATACCTGAGTGGGGGGTAGTGTCAAAAACCTTGGCTAGGTTTAGGTAGGCTGTATGTATGGATTTCCCCACATCCAGGGCCTTGGTGATTGTCTCAAAGAAGTCCACCAGGTTTAATAGGTATGATCGCCCTTTGCCAAATCCAAACTGAGTAGGGTCAAGTGTTTGGAGAGTACCTATATCTTTGTTGATAAGATCCATGATGACACACTCCATGTCCTTGCAGATAAGGCTAGTCAGGATAATAGGTCTATAGTTCTTGGGGTCAGTGTAAGCACCACCTTTGTGCAAGGGAATGACGGTGGCCATTTTCGATTCAGCTGGGATGAAGCTGGTGCTTAGACAATGATGAAAAAGTACCCAATGGTGTTGCTAATTCTTGTTGGAGTCCATGTAGGATGCAGCCTAGGATGTTATCAGGTACCATAGATGCTGTGTTTTTGGCCTTAGAGAGGGCATTTATGACCTGCTCTTTAGAGATGTAGGGTAATGGACATGTGGTAAGGATGTCATAGGGTACATGTGGCAGGGACAGATTAGTGATGTTTCACAAAGAACTTGTCAGCCAACAGGTTATCTATGTCCACAGGCTCAGTATATGTGGTATCATTAACTACCATTTTGGCACAAATTTGCACCTTTCCTTTTAGGTTATGGATGTATCTAAATAATGCCTTATGGTCATCCTTAGTTGAGGAAGCTAATTTGCATTTGTAGTTTGCTTTGGAGGACTTCACAAGAAGTCTTATTTAATTGTACAAGGCTGAGGAGGAAGTGTTTCTAGTTTATGGCTTTCTCCCTCTTACTCTTAGACAGCAATTTCTTCCTCTTGTAGTAAAGCCTGTTAATGGCAGTTGTTCACCAGGCAGGTTTGTTCTTCCATGAGGAGCTTGTTTTGTACCTATCAGGTACAGCTGAGTCAATACAGTTATACAGATTTACAGAGTCAGTATCAGAGTTGGCTCATTGGTATAAAGCCAATAAATACATGATATTATATGCAGAATGATTGCCAAAACACAATATATACATACATTATGTACATACAGGATGTTAAAGCTGGCATGTTGAAAGAATTACAATGAAATGTAGCTTCAGAATAGGCTATGTAGAAAAACATATGGCAGTAAGAGGTTAAATTATATGTCCAGAAAGAGAAGTAGCTGCATTTTCCTTGAGTCTTGTAATATTGTTTTAGTTCTCATCAGAAAGAGATTTATTTCCACAGTTTGGGACCAAGAACTGAGAAGGCATGGGTATGTTAAATGAAGACTAGCTTGTTAGTTTGGAGGAGAGGACCTGAGTGGTTAAGACATCAAAGGTTGTGTGTGGGTTCATCTCTGATTAGTTCATTGGTTACTATGGGAGGGCTCCTGTTCTTGATAGTTTTAAACAACTGAGAAGCAAATAAAAAGTCAGAACATTGTTTCACATCTAGAAACTTAGCTATTTTAATAGGTTTGCACTTGCAGTGGTGGTCATTCCTTATACAGAGGGTGATGAAATGGCATATGGCTTTTGAGATGGTCTGAATGGTAGATGCATTTCTTTTAGAGGCTGATACAATTGGAGACAGATAACATTTTAGCTAAACTAGTACGAGGCCTTTACCATTGGCATTTTTGCAAGGACTGGAAATAAAGGAAGAGATCCTATTAGCCCATAATAGTTGATGTTTTTGTGTATGTTATCTGGATAAGTTTGTGCGATGGGTAGCATTGCCACCTCACAGCAAGAGGTTCTCTGGTTCATTTCTCCACTGGGATGCCTTCTGTGTGGCATCTGCAGGTCCTCCTTGACTTTGTATAGATTATAGTTGGATGTTCTGATTTCCTAGAGATGCAGTAGTTATACTGATGCATCTAAATTGCCTGTAGGTGCAAGTGCATGTACAACCTATTTCCATTTCCATATGTTCTTGTAAACTCCACAGGTAGCAGGTGTTGCCCACAGAGTTACTATAGCAGTTGATTGTGACTTGTAAGAGATCAAGCAGGTGGTAGTCAATTGTCTAGGCAGAGATAGAAATTTAGGAAGTGTTTCAACAATAGCCTAAGGTATTTGAATGTAGCCATGTTTTCCATACTGTCATTAAGATTATTGGTGATTTGTAGAGGTCTGGTTATAGAAGTGAGCTTTTGCCCAGAACCAAAAAGCATTGTTTTCATTTTATAGGAGTTAAGCAATAATTGTTTATTATTGACACCTGGAATAAGGGCATGAAAAGCACCCTGAAATCAGAGTTAATGAGAGGAAAGATGAGGATCAGAGAAGAATAAGACTTTGTCATCAGTACAGAGCAGGAGAGATGGGGGTAAGTCAAGATTTAGTTTGTTAATGAAGATAGAAAAGAGAAGTATCAGAATAACACTCTGTGAGATGCCTTTCTACAGACTTTGATGGAGAGGTTAATGAGATGAATTTCATTGAGATGTAGTGGTTAGAGAGGTCATTTTTGAACCAGGGCAGTGTGCCCTTGCTAATACCTATTCCAGTGAGATAATAATCTAGGAGAACTAAATGATGAACAAGATCAAAGAGTCTGGTGAAATCAATAAAAAATTGCTTCAGTAACTCAGCTTTCTCCATTCTAAGAAGAAATTTGGCAGTAAGTGTCCGGATATCTATGTTAATACTATGACTCAACCAGGAGCAATGTTGCTTTTGAGAATGTGATGAATAGAGTGAGTTGCAAGTATTGTAACATTTTCTAGAATTTTTCTGAGAGTAGAAAGCATAGAAATAGGTCAGAAGTCTAAAGAATTGGTGGGACTGGTCTTCTTAGCAAAACAACAAAACTAAATGTAGTACACAGGATATAAATGTGCTTCAGTGAAGCTATGATATGGTCTCCTCAGTGATAAATAAACAGTGGATGAAGGATGTCAATACCGGGGGGGGGGGGGGGCTATCAAGTTTGATTCACTTGAATGGTATTTGGATGTCTTTGTATGTGATACTTTGGAAGTAGAAGGGAAGGATGCAAGGATAGATAGTGAGGTTGTGGCATAATCTGTTTGGAATTAACTAGAGTATTGAATAGGAAAGTTGCTGAAATGAGAAAGGAAATCAGAAGCAGAAAGTTGAGAGGATATGGAATTCACGAAGGCAAGGTTATTCCATTCTGTAAAATGTCTGACCTCTTTCCAAAGGCTTTTGAGAGATTATATTGGTTGGATTAGGTATGACTTCATCAGGTCACTTTTATAGCTGAGTATTGCTTGCTTGGCAAAGAAACAAAGCTGGTTGTAGCATTGTTTGTTTATGTTAGTGGGAATGACTTTCCAGGAATTCCATGCCTTGCCTCTGAGTTGTTGAAGAGCTTTAAGCTTGTAAGTTAACCAGTTATTAGTTTTTGGTTTGTATAGTCTTTGGATTACTGGGAAGAAGGAGTTTTCCAGGTTGATCATTATAGCAGTGAGTAGTTCTGCAGCAGTGTTAGGGTCACTTGATTATGGTGGTAAATCCAATGTCAAGAAGGTAGATTTAAGTTTGTTAGTTTTAAGGCTGTCACTTGTTATGGAAGTTTATGAGTTTTGGTGGCATATTTACCTAGGGTTGATGGATATGAAAACTGATAGGACTGTGATCAGTGAAAAACAGTGAGTGGACGGAAATTTCTATGGAAAGGTAAGTGAATGTCAAACAGATTGCTAAAGTAACATAATGTTTTGCAGACATTTAGATGCAAAAAATTTACAGCAGAGAAAAAGTGAGCACCAGTGCACATATCTGTAGTGATGACATGAAGAAATGTTAGAGACTAACATTTAAACATCAGGTGCAACTAACACTAGGTAAGACTGCAATCCAAATTGTAGCTTGCTACAGATCCCCACCATACCCCAAGATTCTCACTACACCTTTCTAAACATACTGGAAAATATTAAGATAGAACCAAACACCCTAATACTGGGTGATTTTAACTACCCTGCCATTAACTGGGAAAACTACACATGTACCAACACCTTTGCCCAACGGTTCTTAGAATTCATAAATCCCAATGCCCTGGATCAACTAATCCATAGTCCCACCAGGGGCTCCAATATCCTAGACCTGGTCACTACCAACATGGGAAATCGATGCTCCACACCTACGGTCACCCTCTCGTTAGTCAGGTCTGACCATTAGCTAATCACCCTTAACATCCACATCCCTCCCCCACACCCCAGTAAGGAAACCTCCATAAAAAACTTCTCCAAAGCCAACTTCATGCTACTCAAGTCAGAAGTGACAAACTTCATGACACCCATGCAGACGGGAACTGAAAGTTCAACTGCTGAATCCTACACTAAGGCACTGTACGAGCACATCCACTCATGCATGAATCGTGCCATCCCAAATAGAACTAAGACACTCTCATCCAAAAAAAGGAAGCCAATCTGGTGGTTCCCTGACATAAACAAACTTTACAACACAAGGAAGAAACTGTTGCAGAAAAGAGGAAAATCCCAGGATGCAAAAAACTCCCTTACCAGCCTCAGTAAGAAACTGAGATCCCTTATAAAATCCTCCAAAGCTAGTTACGAAAATAAAATTGCCAAAGATTCCAAAGACAACCACAAGGCATTCTATAACTATGTCAAGAATCTAAATGGCAATGCTGAGATCTGCTCTGAGCTAAAACAGAATGGCATTAAATATACTGATCCCAAGGATATTGCCAATATTCTGGCAGATCGATTCAGTGCCAACTTCACCCCACCTCTCACCCCCTAAATGGCCCATCTCAATACCAGAAGATCGCCAAATTCCAGTAATAACGGCCACACAGGTAAAAAAATGCACTCTCCAGAGCTAATAATACAGCATCCATGGGACCAGATGACATCCCGGGCTGTGTACTACATGAACTACAATATGAACTGGCACCTCACCTGAGTGACATGTTTAATCATAGCCTCACCTCAGGTTTCGTGCCCACTGAGTGGCGCGGAGCTACAGTTATCCCACTCCACAAGGGAGGATCCACCTTGGATCCCAGAAACTACCATCCCATCAGTCTGACAAGCCTTATCTGCAAGGCCATGGAGCGTATTATCATGGAACTTATAAACAAAGACATTGGCAACCTTCAAACACTGGACCCCACCCAGTTTGGGTTCGTGAAGGGCTGATCTTGTCTCCTGAATCTGATTGACTTCTTCGAATTAGTCTCCAGAGCCATGGACAAGGGTAAGGTGGTCCACACAGCCTGTCTAGACCTTGCCAAGGCCTTTGACACCATCCCCCATTCTGGAATCATAGATGAACTTACTAAGCTGGGCATTAATACCTACATCACCCAATGGGTTGCTAACTGGCTTACTGACAGAACCCACACTGTAAAAGTAGTCGACTCCAGACAAGTGACAAGTGGAGTACTTCAGGGTTCAGTCCTGGGACCGCTCTTGTTTGGCATCTGCTTCTCTGAAGTACAGGCCAACACTAAGGGACTCTGGCTAACAAAGTTCACAGATGACTGCAAACTGGGAGCCATTATTGAATCCCCAAATGATGTGGATACTCTACAAAAGGGCCTTACAGAAACAGATGCTTGGTGCTAGAGCCACGGGCTCAAGCTCAATGCCAAGAAATGTATAGTTATCCCTTTTGGGAAAAAACATGTATCTATGAATTACCATATAGGTGGCAGTACACTAAACATCGAAAGTGTGATAAGAGACTTAAGGACACAGGTGGACAGTGGTCTCACCTTCAATAACCACATCGCCACAACAGTCAGGAAATCCTTCTATGTGGCACACCTCATCACTAAAGGCTTTTCATCCAGATAAAAGGAGGTCCTTGTCCCACTGTACTCATCCCTCATTAGATCCATTATAGAATACAACATCCCGTTTGGTATGTACCTCTCAAGACATCTGCAACAACTGGAAAGGCCGCATAAATACCTCACTAAAAGAGTCACAGGCCTAAAGCAGATGCCCTACGCTGACCACCTTAAAAAACTCCAGCTATACTTTGTCGCATATCGTCTACTCAGAGGCGATCTCTGCTTAACATACAAGGCCATGTCAAACCCAGAGCTGTTGGCCATGCTACACTTAAAGAAATCCCAATCCCTCAGAGCCACATGCTCCAGGGATCTAAACATTGTCATCACAATAAACAAAACATGCTGGAGGGATAGGTTCCTGACCCAGAGACTCCCCAGACTGGAATAGATTGCCCATACATGTCAAGCAGAGTGCCTCTTTGGCCCTCTTCAAAAGGAACCTTGATGATTGGATGGGAGAAAGGAAATTCACCCCAGGGATCATGTCAGTCGCTCTGCTAGACAGGGGCCCAGGGAAGTAAATAGTGTGGGAAGAAATAGCCAGGGAATTGTTATGGCTAGGCTTGTATAGGCCCTAGGGCTGATAGCCTAGTACCAACCTATGAACCTATGAACCTATTTCAGCATTTTTCAGGAAATACAAAGTGCTTTAGCTTTGAACTAGTTAAAACATTCTTATTTCAATTTTCAGCTACTACAGGAGGGGCAGCCAGGCCTCTTAACTATCCCTGATTTTCAGGAATGACCCTGGTTTTGACAGAACCTTTAGCTTTGTCCATCTTAATCCCTCCTAAAACTGGTGACTTTTGGATAAAAGATGGTGAATTACACTTACTAAATGATGATACTAATTAGAGTTATATACTTATTTTACTTCAGAAAATGTATATTAATTATCATTTTCTCTATCAGTATTTTAAGATAATAGTACTGATACTTTGAAAGTGTCCCTGATGGTCGCTAATTATTTCTGGATTTGTCCCTGATACTTTTGAGATTTGTCCCTGATTAGTTGAGAGCTATGGAGGCAGCTGGTGGTGCTGGCTGCTGGTCTGCAGCCCCATACCCCCACAGTAAAAAAGGATATAAAAATGCATTATTATTATTATTATTATTATTATTATTATTATTATTATTTATCTACAAAGTTTAATTTTATCATTACTGTTAATGATATTGGAACCTTTATATGTGCATTCTAACAGGTTTGAGACCTTTCAAGGCTTCCCGATTACAACAAAAAAAAAAAAAGAAAAGCGTAACTCTGCTTGCTATAGAGTTTTCAAAACAGTCCAAGACTATGTCTACTTCATGCTGGAAATAAGGCAATCCTACTCCTTTTATAGGTCTTCCTACCTTCTGCAGAAGGCTGAATCGTTATTAAAAAAGCAGCATAATAGGGCTGCTATATGAAGCAGCAAGGAGTCAATTTCGATTGGATCAGGCTCTATCAGGTGACTGGCTCAAACTGAGGCAACCTGAGACTGAAAGTGAAAGAAGTAATGGAGTATGCCAGAAATACCAGTGCAGGAACATTTTATTTTCCTTTGCACTACTAGTTCTTCACATACCATTTACATAGCATGCAGGAAGTTAAGCATTTTAAATGAGTGTGTGTTTGCATGTGTTTGTGTGTATGTGTACGGATGTATGTGGGACATAGGTACTCTGAACTGTCCTTGATTTCACCGATTGTCTATGATTTTCCCTGATACTTTGGTCTTTTTCTTGTAAAATTTGTGTTTTTCTTCTGGCAAATTTTTTGAGGACTTCAGTCACAAATGAATGACAGTCATTTAAGTTTCAGGCTTAACAGCCTTTAGAAAAATCATGCTATATTCTGGTATTTTTTTAAGTGTATATGAGCAATATATGTCCATGATTTTGGTCCTTTGTCACTCATTTTTTAACTGCCTTCTTCATTCTTGTGATAAGAAGTTGAAAAGCATGTGGAGTCAGAAGGGGTCACAGTGGATTGCACACTGTATTCTAACAGCAGTGGGTTGAAATGATACAGTTGTCTCAGGCAGTCATTTATGTACTTATTCATTCATTCATTTGATTGCAAACAACTGAGTTGCATAGCCACAGTCATACCAATGGCTGTATTTGATAGCAGTGTGTGTGTGTGTGTGTCTGTGTGTGCGTGTGTGTGTGTGTGTGTGTGTGTGTGTGTGTGTGTGTCTGCATGTCTCTACAAAAAATGAAATGCAAGTGGTTCTTCTTCATCATCATCATCATCATCATCATCAGCCCCCTTTTTTCTATTTTCTACATGGGGTTGGGGAATCATATTAGTTATTGCCATCTGTCTTGATTCAATGCCACACTCCTGCCTTCTTCAACATGCATGCCTGACTGTCACAGATCCTCTTTCAGACAATCCATCCACCTCTTTGCTGAACATTCTTGTTTCCTCTTACCTTCTTCCTGTCTGTTCCAAATCTTCTTCACCAGATTGTCTTCTGCTTTTCTGCACATGTCCAAATCACCATAATATGTTCTCTTTGATATTTTCTGCAATTGGAGTTACTTTGGCTTCTGCTTTTATGTCCTCATTTCTTTGTCTGTCCCACAGTGTGCATCCTACCACCCTTGTCAGGCACTTCATTTCCATCATCTCTAGTTTCTTCATCTGTTCTGCCTTTACTGCCCAGGTTTCTGTACCATACTGTAGTATGGTCGGACCACTGTCTTGTACACCTTACTTTTCAGCTTCTTTGGCATTCTTCTGTCACAGACTACACCTGACACTCTATGCCAGTTGGCTGCAGCCCCTCTGATTCTAGCGTTGACCTCGTCATTCAGATTTCCCTTCTCCTCAAACTCCCCAACCAGATACTTGAAGCTATTTACCTGTTCCACTATCTACCCTTCTATCTCAATTCTCAGCTTGTTCTGATTTCCCTAGTTTGCTGCCATTGCCACTGTCTTATCTGTGCTTAGTTTCATCCCATGTGCCTTCAGTTTAGCATTCCATTGCTCTATACTTTACTGGAGTTCTTACTCAAAGTCTACCTGTAATGCCACATCATCTGCATAGAGCAACTTTGTTGATATGTCCCATCCAACTTGTTTGCTAATGTAGTCCATCACCAGTATGAACAGCAGTGAGTTCAGAGCTGAACCCTGGTGTGCACTCACTCGCACTGCTAACCCCTCTATGAGGCCAAACACTGTTCGTACTTGAGTCATTGGGTGCTTGTACATAGCCTGCACTAACTCTACCAATGTTTCTGAGACTTCGAACCACAGCAGCCACTGTCCAGATCAGCTTTCTTGGGACCTTGTCATATGCTTTCTCCAAGTCTAGGAATGCCCAGTTGTTTGTTTTCTCATCTCTAGCTTCTTCTCACCTATCTGTCTCACTGCAAACATCAGGTCAGTTGTGTTGCATTCTGATTAGAATCTGAACTGCTCATGTCTCATCTTACATTCTACTACTCTATGCATCCGTTTGTCAGTCACCTTCAATAGAACTTTCATGCAATATGATAGGAGTTTGATTCCTCTGTACTGCCCACAGTTGTGGATGCCCCCTTTTTTCCTGTATGCTTATTCTCCAGTCAGCTAGGATAAGCCTTTCCCTCCACACTGCTAAGAGTACCCTCAGGAGCCATTTTTCCCCTGTCTCACCCAGCATCTTTAGCACATCTGCTGTGACCTCATCTGAGCCTGCTGCTTTCATTGACTTCATTTTCCTTAGTGCTATTCTTACTTCTTCCAGGGTGGGCTCCTCTTCTCTCATTGTAGGCTGCTTCTGGGCAGTACAGCTTCTGTGGAGTTTTCTTCATTCAGAAGCTGCTGTAAAATACTCCTTCTGTCTGCCTTTAATGTCCTGTGGACTGGTGAGCATTTTGCTGCTGGCATCCCTTATGAAGGGTGTCTGACTAACTTCTTTACTTTTTTGTCTTTGCCTTGCAGCCTGATATAGTTTCTTTGTGCCACCTAATGTGTCACTTTCCAGAAGTTGGTAGAGTGTCTCTGATGCTCTATTCTTTGCTATTGTAACTCCTTTCTTAGATTCTTTGTTAGCCAACCAGTATTCCTTCCTATCCGGGTTGGTCTTTTCTATCACCCTCTTTTTCCTGCACTCCTTCTTTCTTTTGATGACTTCCTGGACTTCTGCATTCCACCACCAGCTTTCCTTATGTACCTTATTTCAATACCTGACTCAGACACATATCTGTTCGGTAGTTCTCACACATGCTGTTTTGAGGCACTTCACCTCCACCTATTTCCTCCTCCTTATGGGGTGCTAGAGCCCTGAGTAATTCCTTGAACTGTTGTATTTTCTTTCCAGTCAGCTTCCAGGTCTTCAGCCTGTCTACATTGACCTTAGAGCCTTCTCTGACCATTGCTTACAGCTGATTGTGGCAACTAGTGGTTTATTCTGTGGGCTGACTGTTTCACTGGGGATTATTTTGCAGTCATTGATTCTTCCTGAGTGCCTTTTCCTTACTAGGAGGAAGTCTACCCAAGTTGCATGTTGGGCACTCTTGTATGTGATCTTGTGACTATCTCTCTTTCTGAGCAATGTGTTGGCTACTATCAAACCATTTGCTGGACAGAAGTCTAGAATAGCATCTTCTTCTTTATTTCTGTTGGCCCATCCATGTGGACCCAGGCAGTCCTTGTATCGTGTTCTGTCTGCCCCAATATGTGCATTCAAGTCACCCATTATCAACACCAGCTCATGTTGTCCTGCTTTATCTAGTAGGTCCTGCAACTGCTGTCTGAATGCACTCTTCTGCTCACTATTACAGCCATGCTGTGGGGCATATGCTGAGATTATGAATACTGCCCTATCATTATACTGGAGTCTGATTGCCATGAGACTGTCACTAATTCTGATGATATCCCAAACTGCCTTCTGAAGCCTCTCTCTCACAACAATTCCCACACCATTTCTAGCTTGTCCCCCTCCTGAGTAGTAGACTCTGGATCTCAAGCCAAGAGTCTTTTTTGCACTGCCCTTCCATCTTATCTCTTGGATACATAGCATGTCCAGCCTACTCCTTATCATCATGTCATCCATTTCCAGGCTGCATCCCGACAGTGAACACACATTAAGTGTAGCAATTCTTAGTTCATGTTTGGCAGGTTGATTGGACAGGGCTTCTGGGCTGTATGGCAGGCACACACTGGCCAATAGGGGCACATACACCCCTCCTACCTTTAGGGTGGGTCTCTGGCATAGGTTGAGAGTAGGCCGGGTCCTCAACCCACTTATCACCGGTAACTACCCATGCCCCTTTTGGTGACATTAGTCAACATGAACGAATCACCTACAGCCATATTTTACACCAGCAAGTGGCTAGGCCTGCCATGGCACACAGTCTGTGATCTGTGTTCTCCTATCTTGAGTATACTGCACACCACAGTAGATGCCCCAAAGTGGTTGGTCTGTACAACTCTTACCCCTATAGGGAACCATACAGAGTCTGTGCTGCTGACCACAACTCCACTGATTGGTGAGTTTGAGATGGAAACACTCAGAATGTTCTTTGGAGGTGGAAGGGACTCCCAGAGAGACACACAGGGAGAACATGCAATCTCCAGTAGTGGCAATTAATTAATAGTGGTTATTAAATGCAAGAGGTTATTGATTATGCATTAATTTGTTTGTTCTCACTCAGATACCAAGTGCACACATCTCTAGAATTTGCTGTATTTGATGGAGGAAGTGTGTGTGTGTGTGTGTGTGTGTGTGTGTGTGTGTGTGTGTGTGTGTGTGTGTGTGTGTGTGTGTGTGTGTGTGTGTGTGAGTGTGTGGGTTATAATAAATTATTCTGTTTTTTTATTATTTATTTATATTTCATTAGTCTCATATCTGAGGTATCACAATTAATACATTTGACAGAAATTAATGGTTATGGTGGCTGTTGGTGAATACAAGTGAGTGAACCTGCTGCATTTTGTTAAGTTAAGTAGTCTTATTTTGGCTTTGCTGAACTAGTGTGCCACCTGGAATACTTTTTTTTTTATTCAGTGCAGTCAGAGAAATAAAATCACAGCAAGTTACAGATTTGGGGGGTCTGTATTGAAAATAAATACATGTGTATGAGGAGGGGATTGCAGTTTATCTAATAGTAGCAAGTTGGCCATGTGTGTGTGTGTGTGTGTGTGTGTGTGTGTGTGTGTGTGTGTGTGTGTGTGTGTGTGTGTGAATATATATATATATATATCTGTGTGTGTGTAGAAATAAATAGATATATATATGAGTGTCTGTCTCTGCTGGTCTAGGCAGAATGTGTATGATAGCACAGCAAGTAGTACTACTATCTCACAAATAGGGCTTAGTTCTGTGCTTGAGTTTTTGGATGTGATTTATGGGTGGAGTCTGCATTTACTCCTTCTCTGTGAGTTTTTTTTTCCAGGCACTTTGCTTTCCACCCTCAGGAGTATAATTACACCTGTGGTCATTTGTACTTATACTTTTATCTTTAACTAACATCAGAGAGGTACACAGAAGGTAACTTATTTTCCAGAGGAGTAGGAAAGCATTTTCACATAAACAATTTATATACTTTTGCAAGTTATTTGTCATCTCAATTTATTGGAATCTACTATTCTAATATATGTCGCTGATTTTGGTCCTTTGTCGCTCATTATTGTTAACTGTTTCATTCTTGTGCTAAGAGGTTGAGAGGCATGTAGAGGCTAAGAGCATTGCAGTAGATTGTGCACTCCATTCTAACAGCAGTGAACTGAAAATTACATTCATCTCTGTCAGTTATTTATGTACTTATTGTTAGCCATAAAAATTCAGTTACAGACTTTTCCTTGAAATAAAAACGTTTATCACAAGCATCTTGTCTGGAACACACTGATTAGGTTATACTTTCAAAGTGTACTTTCTCACTGTTGCAGTCAGACTTCTGTGCTACTTGAGGTTGATATTGTATTCTCCTGATTTTTTAACAAGGTAGGTAGGTGGTTTGAATCCTGCATTGGATAAATACTGTGACTGTGTGTGTGTGTGTGTGTGTGTGTGTGTGTGTGTGTGTGTGTGTGTGTGTGTGTGTCTGTACTGTCAGTGTACTGTCAGGTAGAACTGGCTCCTTCAAATGATCCATTGTGTACACTTCCAATAGAAAGACATATTTACATTAGAAGAGGGCTCCCACGTTAATCTGTTGCATTTTTAGCCAAATGCATTCGATGCAACATATTGATGATGTCATCCATTCAAATGTGCATTACCTGAGAGTTGTAATCAGATTTCTTCTGTGTTGCTTACTACTGACACAATGTACTATAAATTATATAAGTAGATAGGAAAGTGGTTCATTTCAAATACTTTTGAACTTGTGTTTGTGTGTGTCTAGTGTCAGGTAAGTATGGATTCAATGTGTATACTTCCATTCAGGAGAAGAAGCATTTGCAATGGGAGAGCGCTTTCATATCAGTTTCTTACACTAACATTTGTAATGTTACACACTGATAAATCATCATTTCAAATGTGGCATATGTCACATTTACATTAGGACTTCTCTGGTGGATATTGTGGTCGATACTGTGTATTCTACATTGTGTAACTAAATAGCTGGTTTGATTCTAGCAAGAAGCGACTACTGTGAGTGTTATGTCTGTCTTGTACTAGGTAGGAATGATCTCACCTACACATATGATGTGTAGCTTTACAGTGGTTGTGTGCTCACTCACCACTTTCAGTGTTTAGTACACATATCACCTTATAAAACCAATGATTATGTCATCCTTTCAAATGTTACAGTTGAAAGCAAACATCTCATGCAGTGTTTGAAATTCTTGCAATGTCCTATAACTTGTGGTCTTAGTTATGTAGTCAGTTTGAAACTAGCTATTACTCTATAGTCAATTGTGTCAGAGTGTGTGTGCGTGTGTATGCGTGTATATGCATGTGTGTGTGTGTGTGTGTGTGTGTGTGTGTGTGTGTGTGTGTGTGTGTGTGTGTGTGTGTGTGTGTGTGAATATACTTGCTGGTAAGAATGGTGTCACCCATATATCTGATGTGTACATGTATAGTCAGATAGGGGTCATTCACTAGTTTCTGTCCATTGTAGCCATGACATCTACTTTGTTAAACACTTTTGAGGACATTTGTTAAAATGTGCTTTATCGCAACCTAGTAGTAAGCCTTCTCTTGTGCCATGAGGACACATAGGGTGGCACAGTGGTGCAGCGGTTAACATTGTCGCTTCACAGCAAGAGGTTCTCTGGTTCAATTCTCGGCCGGGGTTCCTTCTGTGTGGAGTTTGCATGTTCTCCCTGTGTTCGCGTGGGTTTCCTTCGGGTACTCCGGTTTCCTCCCACATTCCAAAGACATGCATCTGGAGCGTTTCTCCCCGGGCCTCCGCTGAAAACAGGCTGTGTGGAACCTAGTCGGACATTCCCGGTCAACAAATGTTAAATAAAATAAATAAATAAATGAGGAAATGATACAATGTTTTGCAGCTTGTTGGTTAGTAAGCCATGAGACTGAATTCAGGATTATGTACACACTGTGCATGATTGTGCTTCTACAGTCACAGGAATGACTGCATTTTGCAACAATGTAGTTGCGTACACATACTGCCATGCAATATTTTGTGGCAAAGAGGAAGATCACACCAGTCTTTCAAGCAATTTAAAGGCACACACATATGCTTGCAGAAATCAATCCATCCTTCTATCCCCCTATCCACCCACAACCACTTTTTCCTATTTTTATACATGGGTCAGGGTGTCACTTCAACAGTGACAATCATCTAGATCCAAGGTTTTAGACTGACAGTTTGCTAGCCGTGCCACTGTAGTTCTTACACACTACACTCACACACACACATATGGCCAGTTTGGAGTGTCCAATCCACCTACTGCATGCCTTTGGAATGTGGGAGAAATCCAGAGCACCCAGAAGAAACACACAAAAGCACAGGGAGGACATGTAGACTGCACACAAGGCAGCCAGCCAAGAATTGAACTGGAGAACCTCTTGCTGTGAGGTGACAATCCTATCCTCTGCAGCACTGTGTCATCATGCTTGCAGAAATAAGATGAAGCAATGCTTTCAAATATACTGCATCTCTCATTTGTGATTAGACTTCTCCTCTGGCACATGCGAGTAAGACAAATACCCTGTAATTTGAGTAGTTAGCTTGGTAGATGTTCAAACTAGCAATGCATGAATAGTAAGAACATGTGTCAGTAACCTGCTATGCATGAATTACATCAACCACAGTTTTAATGAGTACAGTTACTGAGGGAGAGGGCTCCTCCATTACCTTTAGTTCAATAATCTGCTTTGCAAAAGAATGATGATGTAATACCTTAAAAAAATTCTGTCTTATAGCTGTGATAAGACTTTGTCTGTAGCATCTGCAGATGTTACATACTTCTGTAGATTGTGGTGTCACATAGGTGGCTGTTCAACTCCAAAAAAGGGCAATATAATGTGAGTGTACAGCTGTGACTCATACAACATTGCCTGTCTTTATTTCTATCCAGTTTTATTTGTAACAAAGCCCTTTCAAAACATAGTGAATTTCATCTCAGTCAAATATGTGTTCTGTGATACTTGTGATGAGAGCTTTCTTGTGGCAGATGCATTTAATATTGAGTCATACATCATGTGCACCCACATAGGCAGCTGTTCAAATCTGGGAATGTGTATCTACAAAAAATATGGATGGACAAAAGTGGTTTAGCCAACCAACAGTGATACTGGTAAATCATTGTTGTGTGAACAGTAACATTGCTACATCCTTTTAATCGTTTAGAATAATTTGCATTGGATAAATAAACATCAAAAGCCTTTCTTACTTCACACCTTGAAATATGTTCATTGTGATATCCTAAATCACTGTCTCCTGCGGCAGGCAAAGTTTCTACACAGCTGTGTAGAGTATGATTGGCAGAGTTTGAATTTTGTAATGTCTGTCTGTCAGGCAATTTATACATACATGAATGGATTAGACAAAGAATGTCGATATGGCATAATAAGATGACCTCTTTTTTTATGTCTCACACTCCATGTTAGGGTTGCCATGCCTACTGAACCATAACCATTGCAATAGGATATTGATGAAATCCCTTCAAGTGCATTATTGGTGTTTCATTTATATACAACCTGTTGTCTGTAGTATGTGCTAAAGCTTCCATGCATTTGTTTTTGGCAGCCAGCAGGTGTTCTGGTCATAGACAGGTGCTGCTGAATGTGTAGGTATGCTAGTGGCTTGGATAATGAATCTCTGGGATACTATCCTAAAGAATTGCTTTGCATATTTCTGCATCATATTGTTCCAAATGTGTACGGTACTTTCCCCATTTTGCTGCTTTCATAATAGCTACTGCATCCTTTCACCTGTTGCATGTGGTATGTAGGTATAAAAAGGAAAAAAACGTGCAAAGGTATGACAAATTATACAACCATGACTATAGAAGCTTGATGATAATGATAAAATGAATAATAGCACTGTTTTTTCTCTAAAGAAATACAGACATAGCTTTATACCATTTCTATAACCTAAAGGAAATGATCATAAAGTTGTAGTTCTTTGCTTTATTGCTACAAAACTGCTATACTATAATTATTTATGCTAATTTGTAAGGCCTCCAGGTTCTAAAACAACCTAAGGCAAAGAGACAGTCTGAAGAAATAGGTTTATTATAATAAGAGAGTGAAGAATACTGAAGTCGCTTTCATAGCACAGTAAAAGTTGTACCTTCTTTCCCCCTGACAGAGTCAGATATGTGCAACTTATATGCATATTACACAGTCCATCGTAAACAAGTATTACTTATCTCACTAAGCTGGTACCACAATTCTTCACCAGGGAGTTTTCACTCTAAAAATATGAAAAAATGCTGCACTGGTTCAGGTAGACATAAACTTAGCACATTAATTTTATGCACATAGACTAAAGTCCTGATAGCTATCATGTCATAAACTTACATTTTTCTGTACCTTTCAGCAAAGATGCTTTTGGTTACACTAATGGTGTGAGGATGAACTGGGAATTTGTTTTTACTGATGATATAAAAAAATTCTAGGAATTGCACCCGTGATTGTGTATTTGAATGGAAAGTTTATTAAGACATTGTTAGAATTACCTACTAGTGGTGTAAAATTCATGGTGGTAAGGGTTCTATGCTGAAATGTAGGATGTGTAAGATGTGTAGATATATAAATAAAGGTCTCTATGTTGTTATTAAAAACTTCGACAGAACCATTCCATGTCTGGGGAGATGTAACTGCAATACCTCCCACATAGTAGATTTGGCAACTTGCAGATCCTGCGATGCTTTCTAAATAGGGAAAATGATCACAAAACTAAAGGATAGGATTCATGAGCATATGTATGATATAAGGAAAATGAAAACCACCAATGTCTTATTTAGACATACTTTGGATTGCCCAAATTGCAAAAAGATTTTATTTTTTGTCATAGGTTCATAGGTAGGTACTAGGCTATCTGCCCAAGGGCATTTATAAACCTAGCCAGAGTGTGTTGGCTTTCGCCGCCCCATTGATTAATTATCTGATCCTCTGTCAAGCAGAGCCAATGAAGTGATCCCAGGGGTGTATTTTCTGTTACCCATCCACTCATCAAGGTTTCTCTTGAAGAGTGTCAGTGAGGGGCTCTGCCTAATGTAGTTTAGAATTTTGTTCCAAAGCATGGGGAGTCTCTGTGACAGGAATCTATCCCTCCAACATGTTCTATTTATTGTTGTGGCAAGGTTTAGCTCACTAGAGCACGTGGCTCACAGTGACTTGGATTGCTTTAGGTGGAGCACATCCATCAATTCTGAGTTGGACATGGCTTTGTAAGTCAGGCAGAGATCACCTCTGAGTAAGCGATATGCCACTGAGTACAGCCGGAGTTTTTTCAGTCGGGCTGCATAGGACATATGTTTGAGGCCAGTAATCCTCTTGGTGAGGTACTTTTGTGGTCTTTCCAGCTGTTGGAAGTATCTTGTGAGGTACATTCCAGATGGGGCATCGTACTCTATGATGGGTCTAATAAGTGATGGGTTTACTACCATATGTTCGAATCGAACTCCGTCAACTGCACTTTTGTCGAACATGGAAATTTGAAAACGGTAATGTCGAACACCAAAAGCCAACCTAAGAATGGGTTTTAACATGGGTTGAGATAGGGGAGAGGTTTGTAGCTCGGCAATAACAGTGAACACCTATCTCGACCCATGTTAAACCGTTCCTAGGTTGGCTTTTGGTGTTCGACATTACCGTTTTTGAATTTCCGTGTTCGACAAAAGTGCAGTCGATGGAGTTCTATTCGAACATATGATAGTAAACTGAGTGACGAGTAGTGGGGCACTACAACCTCTTTATTTCTAGATGCGAACCCTTTAGTAATTAGATGGGCCACATAGAAGGATTTCCTAACTACTTTGGCAATATGATTGTCAAAGGAGAGATTAGTATCTACCTGGGTCCCCAGATCTCTTATTACCTCTTCTATATTAAGGGGGCTGCCACCTATGTGGTAATTCGTGGGTGTTTTGTTTTTCCCAAATGGGATGACTATGCATTTTTTGGCATTTAGCTTGAGGCCATGACTTTGACACCAGGCGTCCATCTCAGTAAGGCCCTTTTGGAGGATGTCCATGTCAGCCGGAGAATCAATTATGGCTCCCAGTTTGCAGTCATCGGCGAACTTGGTTAGCCATAGTCCTCCTGTGTTTGTCAGTATTTCTGAGAAGTATATGGCGAACAGTAGGGGTCCCAGGACCAAGCTTTGTGGGACACCACTCGTGAGTGGTTCAGAGTTGGACCTGGAGCCCGCTATTCTTACCGTGTGAGTTCTGTCGGTAAGCCATTTGGCAACCCATGTCATGACATAGGGGTTTATGTTGAGGCTGGTGAGTTATTCTGTAATACCCAAGAGGGGAAGCCTTGGTGAGGTCAAGGTAGGCTGTGTGAACCACTTTTCCCTCGTCTATGGCCTTGGTGACTGTCTCAAAGAAGTCAACCAGGTTTAGTAGGCATTATCTGCCTTTAACAAAGCTGAACTGGGTTGGGTCAAGTGTTTGGAGGTTCCCAATGTCTTTGTTAATGAGTTCCATGATGATGCGCTCCATAGCCTTGCAGACCAAGCTAGTCAGGCTTATAGGGTGATAGTTACCTCGGTCAGTTGTGGCCCCTCCTTTGTGGAGAGGAATAACCATTGCTGTGCGCCATTCTATGGGCACATAGCCTGTGGAGAGGCTGAGGTTGAACAGCGTGTTTAGGTGGGGGGGTTAGTTCATTCTGTAGTTCGTGCAAGACGCAGCCTGGGACACCATCTGGGCCTATTGACGCTGTGTATTTGGCTTTTGAAAGGGCTGTTTTCACTTGTGCGTCTGTGATTTTTGGGACACTACACTTTTCCGGTATTGTTGTGGGCCCTTTTGGGGGTGAGAGGGGGGTGAAATTTGCACTGAATCTATCTGCCAGGATGTTGGCAATATCAGTAGGTTCAGTATATTTTGTGCTATTTTGCACTAGTTCAGTGCATATCTGTGAGTTGCCACTTAGATTCTTAAGATAGCTAAAGAAGGCTTTGTGGTTATCTTTTGAATCCTTGGCTATTTTTCTTTCGATGTTAGCCTTGGATGATTTCATGAGGGACCTTAGTTTCTTACTGATACTGATCAGGGATGTCTTTCCTTCTTGGGATTTGCTTTTTTTCTGAACTAGTTTCCTCCTTCTATTGTATAGCCTGTTCATGTCAGGATTCCACCAAACTGGTTTCCTTCTCTTAGAGGAGTGAGTCTTGGTTTTGCTAGGGATGGCACGATCCATGCATCCTTGTAGGTGCTCATAGAATGCATTTGTAAAGGTTTCTGCATCTTGGGCAGCATTATCCTTTAGTGTAGGGGCTGTGAAACGTACCACCTCTGTCTTAAGTAAGGTGAAGTTTGCTTTAGAAAAGTTTTTTACTGTGGTTTCCTTAGTTGGGGGTGGTAGTGGGGCATGGATATCCAAAATGATTAGTTTATGGTCTGATCTAACCAGTGACGGGTTGACCTCCAGTGTGGAACATCTGTCGCCCATGTTGGTGATGACCAGGTCCAATATGTTTTCACCTCTGGTAGGGGAGTTTACCAGCTGATCCAGGGCATTTGAGTTGATGAATTCCAGGAAGCGCCGGGCCTGGGAGTTTGTACTCTAGTAGTTTTCCCAGTGAATGGTAGGGTAATTGAAATTGCCCAATATCAGGGTGTTTGGTAGGACCTTCATGTTTTCCAGTGTCTCCAGAAAGGTGGAGTGGAGGTCCTGGGTCATGGACGGTAATCTGTAGCAGGCCACAATTTGCATTGCAGATTTGCCCGATGTTAGTTGCACATGGATGATCTCAGAGGTATCATGCTGCGCCACTAACCTGGAGGTGTAGATATCCTTGATGAATATGGATACACCCCCTCCTTTTGTGTTTTGGTCCATGTTCTGTGGCTGAAAAGTGTGGCATGAGTTGTAGCCTGGTAGTGCTAGGGTGCTCTCTGGAGTCTTGAACCAGGTTTCAGTTACTGCACAGATGTCGACATTCTCCATACTGAGGAGTGCTTTGAGCATGTGCATTTTGAAATTTAAACTCCTGGCATTGAGTAGCATTACCCTCAGTTTTTTGTTAATTGTGCTGTTTACAGAGGTGGGTTTGACTTTTGAGCCTTACCTAAAAAAGGCACTATGGGGGCAGCAAGAGCCTTGTCCAGTATTCAAAAGCCTAGGGGTGACAGGTGCAAGCCATCTCTTGTGAAGCAATGTGGCTTGTTGAGCATGTCGTTCCAGGCTGACAGACACTGGATCCCTTTTGAATGACACCAGAAGCTTAGCAAATTGTTGAAATTGATCATTTTTTCTTTATACTGAGTTATCATTTTTGGTGAGGGCATGATGCTACTCAGGATCAGGGTCATACTAGCCTGGGCTACATAATCAGAGAGTTCTTCCATGTCTCTTTTCATGTAGTCCAGGGAGGTACGTCTCAGGTCATTCACACCAACATGAACAATGACAGAGTCATATTTGTACTTGTTCTGGAGTGATCTGAGTGCTTGTGTTATTTGCCGGATTCTGGCTCCCGACAGGCAGCTAACAGTAACCTTCTGCTTGTCCAGCCTAGTGAGTGGATCATCAGTGTGCCTGACTATAGAGTCACCTATTACTAGAGTGTTAGGTATGTTATTTTGCCTTAAGGGCTGTGATTGTGTGGCACACTGATTTTGTGTTTTATGTGTTGTCTGCTTTGTGAAGAGAGGTGCAGGTTGTTTGGGTGTCTGCTTTGGATGTCTCTGATACTTTTGCAGGTTTTTATTTAGAGCCTCCGAGTATGATTTTGTGTATTTATGTATATCTTTTGCCAGTGCTGTTTTAGTAGGTCTGTGTGTGGCTGGAGGTGTGGTGCAAGTGTTAACCTTCTCCTCTTGCCTGTCTGTTCCAGTCTTGGATGGAGATAGCTTAGCTTCCAGTTTGGCTGTATAATTGCATCTCTCGCATATGTTAGTCTTTTGTGATAGGAGGAGATGGTTGTCTGTGTACATGAGGCAGTTGTAACATTGCCTCAGGATACCCAGATTCACCAACTGGACTGGAGAGTGCACGTGAAATTGCCCTTTGGTCATGCCTGAATAGTAGGATGAGCTGCTTAGTCGCTTGTTTGGTGAGGGGTGAATAAAGAGCCTTGCCCTGCTGGGCAATCAGTGTCAGGGTATATTAATGCTTGCTATTAGGTCTGAGCAGGTGCTGGGCTGTAGGATGCTTTTAGAGTGCTTAGGTTGAGAGTTAGAGTAGTTTCAAGGGAAAAATTGAAGAGGAGACTTAGTGGAGCTAGGAATAATTTAACCGTAGCTAACCGGCACTGCCCAGTGCACAAAACCGTGCAAACACGGTTGTTATAGTAGGGAAATTAAAGAGACAGAAATTAGCCCAAAATGGCCAATAAACTACTAACTTCTGGGCTGGAACCACTCCTCCAGGGACAGATAGGTTGCTCAAAGCTCCCCTCTCTCACAGGTGAACAGAGAAACTTCCTTCTATCCAAGTAAGGTATGGTCAACTCAGAAACTAGTATCACAGCCCTGAATTCAGCACTAGCCTGAAAACTGGACTATACTAGCTTAGAAAGGCAGGGAAACAAGGACATTTTTTTTCTTTTTTTGTTTTTTTTTTTGAAAAGATAAGGCAAAAACTGTAAAAAATACACTTAAAACAGCTTTAAATGACTACAAACGATCAGAAAAGGCTATAGCACTTTAGTGTGTAGCCTACAACAGTTAAATTATTTAAACAAAAAACAACTTTTTAAAAGTGCAGACAATCAAATAAGTACAATATGTGAAAAAAAACAAGCTTTTAAATCACAATAAATGCTGGAAAATCTGTGTTTAGGTGGAAAACAGTTAAGTACAGCAAGAAAGTACAGAAAACTGATACTTAATCACTCCAAAGTCCCTCTTCTAAGCTAGAAGGCTTGTATCAGTTTAAGGCTTTCTAGTGCTACTCAGTAGGTTTGTTACAGGAAAGATGGGAAACAAGTGCAGATGTGGTCTTTTAAACTAGAAAGTTGAAAGAGAGGGACAAACTGTCCAAATGGTCAATAAACTACAATTTCTGGGCCAAAAACCCCTCTCTTGTAGTAGACAGGCTACCTAGTGCTTACTACTCCCACTGATAAACTAGAAGGCTTTCCTCCAACACAGAAAGGCTTGTGGGGCTCAGAAGCTTACCAACAGTCCTGGATACAGCAACTCTATATCTGGACTAGGCTAGTTACACGCAGAGGTGTAGCCAGGATTTTCAGATTTGTACTGACAGCTTCCAGACTGTTACTCCTAACAAGCCACACCCACATTAGCACAGTGCTGTCTGCCTAATCCCATACACTGCTGACAAAACCATGCCCCCTTTTCACAGTGCTGCTCCCTGAATGGATCACTGACAACCATATGCCAGGATGGTAATTACTTGCGTGATGAAGTAGTGTGAACATTTCATTCCAAAAGTGCATATTTGTAGGTTGAAACCAACCATTTAAATTTCTCCAGACTTAACCCCAGTGGAGCTGTACCCAAATGCTTAATCGTGACAGTATTTTAATAGTGTAGCATATCCCCCAGATATCTAACAAAAAAATATTCACATGACTGGCTTTTGGTAGCAGTGCTACTGTGTGACAAGCCACAGTGATGCAATTCAACAAGCCTCTGTACCACGACAAGGTGCTGCAGAGGATAGAATCTGTAGATCCGAGGCAAACAGCTCTGAAAGAATTAGCACACAGCTGATCAAAAGCCCCACATATCAAGGATAATGTCAGAAAATTGACTAAAAGCATGAACAATATTATCAGTTCTTCTAAAGCAACCCATGGATATAGGTTAGTATCTGGAACAAAGGACAATTATAAATCCTTCTTTAACAATGTTAGGAAACTAAGAAATATCCAACATTGCTCTGCACTTATTCATAACAGCACAACCTTCTCTGATCCAGTAGACATTGCTAGTATACTAGCAAAGAAATTCAGAGTATATTTTACTGAGAGATGACTATCCAAACTCCACTTATCTTTGATTGTCTCAGACCTCCCAATCATAAGAAAAGAACATGTGCTTAAGGAATTCTCTAAGACTAAAAATACTTCCTTAATGGACCTGGTTGTTTAATAAACTCCATTAAACAAGCCCTGGCAGAACTTCTTCTTAAACTGTTTAACCTGACTTGTCACTGAGATTTGACATACAACAGCAACAGTGGTGCCACTCCATCTGGGTACCCCTCCACTAATCCCAGGAATTATAGGACCATCACCCTGACAAGTTTTATTTGCAAAGCCATGAAACATATTATAACTGACCTGATAAACTATGATATTAAAAATCTCAGCACAGGCTAGACCTATTTCAGTTTGGCTTCTTCAAGGGTAAATCCTGTCTAATGAATCTTGTTAACTTCTTGGAAACACCTATAGTGGGGTGATCAGTGCCATGTTTACTGCACCATTAGAATTCCAGTGGTTCTTGACTTCCTATATTGCAGTAAGACAAACAGCTCAGCTAGCAGTAGACCCAGAGCCCTGAATCTTCATCAGCAGATAAACAGAATGTGATGCACTGAAAGAGATTCATCACTCAGCGCCTCCACCTTCTATGGAATAAACATAAATGGTTTGATTCTATTTAGTCTTTCAAATTAAACCTGCATGACTGGATGGATACTCTCAAATTATTCATGGAATTACATGACCGCTCCAACTTTTTATAAGGATGAAAAGACTGAGGTAGGATGTTAGACTAAAACAGCCTTGAAACTCCTCTGAATATTATTGAGAGCCACTGTCATTATTTCTGATCAATTTAAACCTTTTTCTCTGCAAGCTTACTTTATGCAGTGCCACAAATGTAATACTAACATAGTTTACAGTAATGCCATCTCATGACTAAAAAGAGTCTGTCAACCAGTCTACATGCCCAGTTATCAAACTGAGATAAATTAATACATACATAAAAAAAAATGAAAAAGCCCATGGCTGTTTTTGACCTCATACAGTAAAACT